>NC_016091.4:48042182-48352030 GCF_000004515.6 Glycine max
ACTTCCGGCAAAGGAAGTGGCGTCTACCCTGACTTATCTTCCTTCACCGGGAGTGGCGTCATCCAAACCTTCGTAGTCTGTATCAAACGATCCGCTCCTACTCAGGTTCACATCACAGAGACACTATCAAGACTATTAATTGTTGCTGAAGGCCCAAACTAATTTGAAGGCCCAAGTTAAATAAGTTTTTAGTTATAATTTATTTTTATTGTAATTTTGGCCCAAACTGTCTAGAAGGCCCATGTTTATTTTTTATCTTTTTGTTCAGCTACACTATAAGTATTGGTTTTTGTTTTGAATAAAAAAAAACTTTTGGCATTTTCATAAAATTGGGTGAGAGTTTCTCTCTGGGTTCCTTGTTGAACCAATTATCAGACTTATCAAGGTAATCCTTGTGGCGTCTACCCTGACTTATCTTCCTTCACTGGAAGTGGCGTCTACCCAGACTTATCTTCCTTAACCGGAAGTGGCGTCTACCCAGACTTATCTTCCTTCACCGGAAGTGGCGTCATCCAAAACCTCCGTAGCCTGTATCAAACGATCAGCTCCTACTCAGGTTCGCATCACAAATGGTACTGATCATGAAACTAAAACCACGGTAGTTTTTAATAAAAATAAACAAATAAATGGCAAGAGCAAAAGTGAATGTTGTTTTATGTCTGTGTGTATGTGTTTGTGAAAGATAGAAGTCAGAGTTTTGACTATGAAAATTAAGGTTGGGTTGGGTCATGCAATTGATCCAAAAGTAGGTGTTGTTGAACACCCACCTTGCTGCTATTCTCACTTAGTACAATTTCCCCTTTGCTATGTTTAGACAGTGACAAAGATTTAGAAGAAAAAAATGAGTATAACTTATATATATATTGTCATTGTGAATACACATATTTAATAGGAAGTCAACATATCATCATAATAATCAACCAAGAGAATGATGTGATAAAATGATCAAATTATATTGGATGTCTGAATACTTATATTAACATTGTATATAAATTAAATTAAAAATAAATAAAATATTCTGACATGTGTACTTGCTAGCGGTATTTATGTAGAAATGTAGGAGGGTGAGTATAGGCCATATTAAGTATATGCAATTGTATTCATCCACATTCCACAACCGCGTTGGATGTCAATCTTATATTTAATTAGCATAATCATAATTATTTTACATTATAAATTAAGAATTCTTAATATAAAATATAAGTAATGTTTATATCAATAACTTTAATTAAATATATACCATCTCAATCCAATAACCTACATAAAAATGCAAAAATTATTACCAAATATAAATTGTATGTAAAAATGATCTCACTCAGACACACACAATATGTAGGAAAAAAATGCAAATAAGTGAGAAAAATAAGTAAAAAGAATTATAAAAATAAGGTGAAAATTAGAGGAAACAATTCATTCGAAATGAATCACACATACAAAAAAAAGCAAATGAAAGAGAAAGAAATATTCAAATAAAAAGAAAAAAAATATTAAAATGAGTGAGAAGATTATGTAAATAAGAAGAAGAAAAATGAAGAACAGTCATTTCAATGAGTAGGAAAAAAATATATGTAAATAAATGAGAAAAAAATGAAAACTATTGAGATGAACAGAAAAAAAAACTATACGAATGAGTAAGAAAACAAGGCCAAAACGACAAGAAAAAATAATACAAAAAGAAAAGAAAAATTGGAGAAAAATCACAATAACTTCCATAGTATTTTTATTATTAATTTTTATTTTTTATTTTGTTGAAATATATAATAGAATATAATATAGTATAATATATAGTGATAAATTTAAGAAAAATAAATTATAATATAAATGTCAAATGGATTAACCCACACCGAGCTTGATTGTAAAAGGAATGTGTGAAAAGGGTTGTGGAATTCAACCCATTCCTTTGATTGGACATGAGTGAAGCAAATATAAGCGTCCACGATCCACAGTTTTAGAAGAAAAATAAAAGTATATTGTTTTATTCATTTACGTTAGAGGCCGAGGGATTCTACCTGCGGAATCTCTTCATTCATATTATATAATTAAATTTATTAATATATATACACTGATTCGGATTTATTTTCCAATCTAATTACGTTGAATTAAATTTTATAAGCATTTGAGTTTAATTTATTCAACCTAATTAAAATCTAATCATTAAAGAATTGGATAACAACATCTATTTTTTAAATATATCTCAATCTATATCATATAATTAAATTAATTATTAAATACAAAACACATTAATTTTTAACTCATATAATTTATTAAATTATTAAATTAAATGAAAAATGATTTTTTTAATTTGTTGTTTTTATGTCTATCTTGATTTTGTTTATATTTTTTCATGCTAATATAATATTTATTTTTATCTAAAATTAAAATATTATATTAGTATTAAAATCAATAATTCTTATAATCAAATATCTTTGGAATTTAATTTTTTTAAGTGTAATTAATCATTATACATTTACAAAATTTTATGCAAAAATAACTTATAGTTCATTAAACAAAATTTGCAAAATAAAAAATATTTATTAAATATTCAAACTCGATTAATCCAATCAATTTATGATGGGATTGATTTGGATTGAGTATGCAAAAAACTTACACAAATTCAATCTAAGCCATCAAATTTTAATCGTTGGATAACGAATTTAAATAACTCCTTTTATAGATAATTATGTTTGAATTAATTTTATATTAAAGAATATGTGTCATGACAGAAAAAAATGTTCATGAACATTTGTCAAAACAATTAATCAGGAATTTTCATGGCCAAAATATATTATTCCTAGCTATTACACTTATATTATATATGTTATCACAATCCACCAAAATGAGTATATATATCTTGCGCAAGTGATGAGATCAAGATATTAACTATATTATTGTCATCATAATTGCTGTCCCAAAATAAGCATCGTTGGCAATTCAATCGCAAAGCAATGATGCTATTTTATATGAACTTTCAAGCTTAGTAAAAGATTCAGGAAAGATCGAAACGAATATGAACATGTAATTCTGGTTCACAGCCTTCCTCGTGCCCTTAGCTTTTTTCTTTAATTTTTCTGAAAGGACTTGACCATCTTCACCTTTCGGTATGTTAATTTGAATTAGAATGCATTAGGGTGAAATAATATTTTAATGACATTAGCATGACCGAAGAATTAAGCATATACGTCAGGGTTAGTGGTTGTTTAATGAAAAGCCAAAATGTTTGATACTCATCAGTTAAATTGTGGTATTTGGCTGCCTGGTAACTTAAAGTAAAAAAAAGGGCAGAGATTGAAGAATATATATTATCTATATATTAAATCGTTTTTTCAATGTGCATTTTTATGGATATACGTTAAAGAAGTCAAAATAAAAAAAATATTTGTTATATTAAATATAGGATATGTTATACTCCTTATAAAATTTAAATATTAATTTTATTCTCATAATTTTTTTTATTAATTTGATTCCTATAAAAATAAAATATATTTTTCTGGTCATCAATGGTAATTCTATTAGATAATAATTTGACGTTTATAAGTGAAATTTAATTATAAATTAATTAAAAAGTTATAATTTATGCCGGTTAAAATCTCTCAAGGTGAATAAAAAAAAATTCACAGTTAAAAACTTTCAAAACTTATAACTTTTTGTCACTTTTTTTTATGGTTTTCTTGCGATGAGATTAGGGGAATAGATAAAATAATAGTGAGTTTTAATATCTTCTATGTGTACTTGAAAAAAGTAAAAATAAAAAATAAAAATAAGTAAATATGTTAATAACGTCAAAGAAACATATAACAGCTCAGGCACACATCCTCTTTTATGAATGCATTAACAATCAACACCATAAATTATGGACGGAAAAATCAACACGTTTTTTTTTTTTGCAATAGTAAATTTAATTTAAAATATCAATAATTTATTATTTAATTTAAATAAATCATTTCTCTCTCCTCTTTTATTTTTTTAAGTATTCTCTCTCCTTTCACCCGGCATTAATTTTTTAAATCTTATTTTCTCTCACCTCCATAAATGCATTATAAAAATAAATGTATATTAAATATTTCCCTAAAAATAACCTTAGAGAAAAAATTTCATTTTATGCATAATATATTAAGCGTTAATAATTTAGCTCATGTTTGGTAAAAAAAAAAAAAGGTTACGTTTAATTTTTTTATTTATTTTAGCTTAGGATGTGCATACATTTTAGCTTATGAGTCTCGTGATATAATAAACATAATATTTTTGAAACATCTTAAATCAACATAATATAATAACATTTTATATTAAACATAAATTATTGTTATTCGTTAAAAATTTACATTTGATAAATTTTTAATAAAAACAAGTTTACTAAATCATCTGATGTAAGATTATTTTTTAGAGAAATATTTAAAATGTACATGAAATTATAAAAAAACTATAAATTAAAATATACACTTATTTTTATAATACATGTATACTACAATGAGAGGTGAGAGAAGGGAGAGCTTAAGAAACTTAATGATGGTAAGAAGAGATAGGATCATAGGAAGAGAAATAATTTATTTAAACTAAATAGTAAATTACTATGATTTCCTTAAATTAAATTTAGTATTACAAAATAACTTGTTGGTGTTTTTGTCCATAATTTATGATGTTGGCGGTTAATGTACTCATATTATAAAAGGGACATATATAAATATTATTATAGTCACACGTTGGTTTTGGGGAGAATATACCTTGAAACAATCCTTTCGGGTTTTAGGTGGAGATGAAAGCAAGGAGAAGCCCATAGCAAAACCCCAGAAAAGTGAAATGAAATTTAACTTAGAATTCTTCTTTTAAATGAAAAAAAAATAAAAAATCATCAGCAACGTACGACCCCACAGTAGGCTCTCCTTTAATGTTTCACCAATCTTATCTCAACTTTTCAATATTTCTTGGTCTGCCAAAAGTGGTGTTTCTTTCTTTGATTCTATTAATTAGAAGAGCCAAATCCACTTTTATATGATTCTCAGACGTATATGTACATAGTTGAAATTGTTCAAGATCCATATCCCGTAACATACCATAACTGCTTAACAACTTTTTCCCTCTCTTTACCTCTATATGAGACATTCATGCAATCAGGTACCTTAGACCTCATTTTATACACATCTTACTCTTAATTATTGACTTAAGTGTCGAAATATGTATATGTTTGTAGGTTTTTTCACTCATTGTGGATCATTAATTTTCACTCTTTAGAGTCTTCTTGACCTATGGATTTACTGTCCCAAACAATAGTGTCGTATGTAAAAATGTATGGACACTTCCGGTGGAGGAGTCAACTTCGATGAGCAACATAACATTAATTGGATCAACAATAACTAGAATTTGTAAATTTCTACTAAGATACTCCAACGCTTAAGTTAATTAATAAGTGCGAAAGGTGAGCATATCAAGCTATAAGAGTGGACGTGAAGGTATGTGATACACCTTATATAGCGTGTAAGCGAAAATGATCAATTAAGTGGTTAACACGAGTTGTAAGGCATGTAGTGATACTTAAAATAATTCAAAACTGTACATATTGTAGTTAATTTCTTTGCTGAATAGATCAATGATGTTAAGTTATTGTATCATATATCAAAGGTATTTGCGACGTATGTTGAAAGTATTCGATATATATGTTCAGGGATCAGGCCAGACACATAATCACATAGCCTCATTATTATATTAAGCTAAATTTGAACATAGAGGAGGGTGCATGTCCTCGCTCGCTATATATGGTCAAAAGAATAGACATCAATCATGTCTGGCTCAATATTAACCAACTATTTCTTTAAAACATATATAGTTTATATGGAAATTAAGGATAAACATGAAGAGAAGCATTGCCTTTTGACATTAATTAAAAACATATTTTATCTATTATATAACGACAGTCAATAGAGATAAGCAATATGGTCTTGTGTTCTCTGTGGCCCTTAAGAAGCCCTACTTTATGAGAAACAAATTATACTACGTGCCCTACTTTTTGAAAAAGATTAAACATGCTATGATCATAGTGGGTTATAAATTATTGAAATAGGCATTGCCTTGACAACTTTTGAAGTTATTCTTTGATCTTCTACACTTTCCTTAGACGATAAAAAATGGCTACGAGGGGATATAAGGCCAGGTTTGTGCTCATAATTGTGCTACCTCTTCTTCTGTCTTTGATGTGCCAAGAGATTGTAGCAACGGGAAGATTAAGAAGCAAAAAGGAGGGTTGTGTATCTACTGGCATTGCTTGCCATGTCAAGGTCACTGGATCACATGATCCTCTAGAAATGGATGAATATGATCAAGCTTTTGTTTCTCCACCTCATGATGATTATGACTTCTATAGAAAACATGGTGATATTCCAAGCCCAGGTGTCGGTCACTAAGGTGAGTATCGATCTATTGATATTTGATACACCTATTGTTTCTTAATTAATTAACATGTGTATTTTTCATAAGATACAGTTTGTTCCTTTTTCCCTTTTTGATTTTTTTTTCAATGTTCAATTGGGCATTTTGTGATATTGTTCTTGTTCTTGTTCTTCGTAGATTGGCTTAAGATTGTGATTATGGTTTTGGGGACCAAAACTTGCCTGTTGGTCAAATACCGTGCCGAAGAGGATGTCAGAGATGTTTTATATGGATTACTGTGGGTATTTTAGTTGTTGTTTAGTGTTTATATGACATACAAAATTGAGGATAAGATAAATTGAATTTATAAAGATTTGTTTATTTACATAGTGAGGATGAGATGCAATGTTTGTGTATTTTATTCTGTCAAAATAAATAATAAGTTTTTTTTTTATCGTTTTTATTTTGCCACTTGAACTTGAATAAGTCCAGCTTGATACGAAATGAAGATGAAAAACTATATATAAGAAAGAAAGAAAAGATGAGAAACACTGCCTATTGCTTTTTTTCTTTTTTTTTTTTCTTTTTATGGTGGGCACATTGTCAGTTTCTTCTATCTTTTGTCTGGTTAAAGGGTCATATTTATTAGCACTTTCTTTCAAATTGCCAAATTAAATACTGTTGAAAACTTGAAATGTTTATTGAAAGGAGGCCAGACACCTTAAACAGAACTAGAATATGTTTCCAAAAAAATAATTATGTTTATAAGATCAAATATATTTTTAATCCTTGAAAATAAATAAAAAATACTTGCTTTTAATCTCTAAAACATAGTCTCTTTTAATCTTTCATTTATAAAAATATGTCAAATGTAGTTTTGATCTTCCATTTCTAACCATATTATTAATAAATGCATACTTGACATATTTTCATAAATAAGAGACAAAATGACACAATTTTTTAGATATTAATTCTTTATAAAAATTTAAAACATATTTAATTCTTTGTAATTAAATATTTTTGGAGGTTCTTATGAACTTAAGGGAGGAGGAGTTGAGTTATCTTTGATATATATTAGATGAGTTATTTAGAATTTAACCTTTTAAAAAAATTATTCCTATATCATAAATTAGATTAAATAATTTGAAGAGAGGGACTTAATTTCATTCTTTCCACTCTTTTAATTAGAAGTTCTCATCATTCTCTATTCCTTTATTTCTATAATTTGAATTTGCAACTAGCCAAAAGAATTTTCTCTCAATCATCTCAAACTACATTCTTTTTATTTTTGTGTATAAGTGATCTTCTTAATTGTAAATCTTTTTTCAATTTATTCACCGGAAACAGCATCTGCCTAATCTTTTAGTCTTAAAGGGCTGCAAAAAACAACATCAGAATAATGCCCAGACATATGCCCA
Organism: Glycine max; assembly: GCF_000004515.6. Lineage (NCBI taxonomy): Eukaryota > Viridiplantae > Streptophyta > Magnoliopsida > Fabales > Fabaceae > Glycine > Glycine max. The sequence continues at coordinate 48,049,958 of NC_016091.4, forward strand.
ATGCGTCAATACTACAAAGCTCTAATTCTAAAGACACGAAACTAACAAGAAAACCATAAGGCAACTACTTAATACACCTTCTTTTTACTTGGTGCACCCTATAAGCTAAAATAATGAATTGGAATGGATTATTATGCCCGTTGATAGTGTTTTACTCCATCCCACTGCCACCAGAGACAGTGTTGTTGTGATGTAGCCGACAACAAAGGAGTTAAAGAGCATGGCAATCGGAAATGGAAGTAGTGATCGAATTTGAAAATAATAATTCTAGATTGAGTAATATGGAATACAAATGTATTCAACATTTGAATAACCAAGCTCCTCTCACAGGTTTCAAAATTTCAAAATGCAAATGGTACCATGAAAATAATTTCAAATAGCTGCATCGTTTCAGGAATTATATAAAGAAAATTACTCAATTAGCTCAAATTAGGTCAACTTGATTCGGGTCCCTGGTTTTGACCAAAATAAATCAGGTTGAACTAAATTAATTACATAACCAATATGATAATCAAACCAGACCAATCAAAATATCATTTTCTGATTGAACTGATTCAATTTTCACAACTATGATTATAACTCATCCAACTCTTGCTTACCACAAGTTTATTATATTATTTTTTTATATTATCTATGTATATAATATGTGTATATCATTTGTGCTGGCATTTATGTAGATAAACTTAAATCACTTTCCTTTTATAAGGTGTGGGTTTGAAACTCTACTACACCTTTATATCTCTAAGCCCAAAATCACATAATTTCTTGAAGATGTTAGAATAACTAGTTTAATTGAATCCTACATTATGTGGAAAATAATACAAGGGAAATTAAGGGGATGCATTTAATTGGAATTTTAAATGATTTTAAAAGTTTTTTTTAAAACAATCTTGTGGTATTCAAAATCATAAAGCTTTCAATAAATTATTTTGTTGATTGAATTTTTATGAATTTTGTATGACTTTTTAGTTGTATCTATAAATATTATTAATATATATATATATATATATATATATATATATATATATATATATATATATATATATATATATATATATGATTGCTTTTCTTTGTTCTGTGGTAAATTAGTACGATGATTCCGTTGAATTGGTATTATTATTATACTTGCCTCTGTTATTTATTCCTGCTATTTTTTCTGTTAATTTTTTAATTGAATTTCTTTTTTTTATGATTGTTAGTTTGGTTTGATGATTACTATTGTATAATAACTAGTTGCTTACCAATATAGGAGGTTCACGACAAGGAAAATAACAAAAGAAAAGATAAAGAGAAAAACAATTATGAATCTTGGAATAGGGAGGATACCAATGAGTTGTTGCACCCCTTGGTGGAAGCTATAAAAAATTGATTACATGATATGCTACTGGGTGCTCAGTAAACAAAATGTAGAAAGAGTTACACTTTCTCGTCTCAATGCCAAAACTAGCTAGATTCCATAAAACCCATAATCATTGCCTGGATCGAATGATTGAAATGGATCTTCATCTTTGGAATTATCGGTTAATGAAGATCAAAATTTTGAACCTATTGTTCGGATCAAAGAGCATGGACGAGAAGATGTTAATGTATGGAGGACTAGTATAACTTTAGATATGTTAAAAAAAATACTATATTGGAGGACAAGAATATAGAGTCAGGTAATTGTTATAATTTATATTGATTATATGTTTTTTAATCCAAACTTTATCATTTATTTGTTATTTTTCTCATTGATCATGATATTTTTGAATGTTTTAAAAAAATTTATGAAATTCTTTAAAATCTTTTAAATTCATAAAATCTTTTTAAATTTTATAAATTCATATTTTATAAATTTATTAAAATATAAACTATAAAATCCTAACCATAAAAGTATTTTAAGAAAAAATCTTAAAAATTATTACATTCTTACACAATCTTTTAAAATGCACATGACTTTTTTTTATGGAAAAACTTTTAAAATGCTACTTAAATACACCCCAATAACTAGTTCAAAGATAAAAAAGAATAAATATTAAAAAGGTAAAAACTTATATTTTAAAGAAAATTCTTAGAGTAATATCTCAACAAATGCTACAAACTAATTAAAAAAAACTTGTTACAAAATATTGGCTTTTATAGTTCAAAATTATAAAAGCCAATTGTGTCGGCTGCCCTGGGTACTTTGCATGTTGAATTTACTTTAAAGTTGAAGATAAAATTATCCTTAAAATTTTGGCACTGTCTCATTTGTTTCGAATTTTTATAGTTCAAAATATTGCACTTATGAGAGGTTGTTTGGACTAAACTTCAACTTCAAGCTTAATTTATCTATGATCTAGCTACACTTAATCTAATCAGAGTTTCTCTTCATGAAAAGTATAGATATTTGTTTAAGCTTTCCATATAAACTAAAATCACCTCGATCGATCACATTATTGGATAACAAGTTATGATCTAGAAAAAAAAAGAAAAAAATCATTAAAATCCAAAACTTAAACCTTTTAAATATTACTCAATTATCTTAATTACCCCCTCCCCCCAAAAAAATAGTTTAATCATAGTTTTTTTTTTTCATTTAACAGCTTCATCACATGAGAATATAAGTTAAGTTATTTTCTTCCGGTATTTCATGAAAATGGAAACATTAAAAAATAACTCTAAATGTACATATATACTTTATATTTATCACTACTATAGTATTTTCTTTTTACTTTGTTTCACTTTTTTTATTAAAAAAAAAAACACTCCATTAATGAAGATGTAACATCTGCATGATAATTGGCTAGTCCAGTAGTCCTCAACACTCAATCAATCAATCATGCTTGGTTCCAAATCCACCAAATACTGCAGAACCAAACCGTGTTCCAGCACAATATCCTCGTATCACAGTTGTTGAACCGTCACTTCCCAACTATGTGCTATATCTTGAGCAAGTCGATCTATATATGTCCGCTTGCTCTGATACAATGGAAGAGGAGAGTTGAAATTATACCACAATTGCACGGTCCTATATATGTACATAAGGGAGGAAGAGTCACTTTCTTCAAATATTACTATATATCCGAGATACACTTAATTTGGCCGTGTAAATGAGATGCCTTTTTACAGGTAAGGTTTTAATATTTTATATCAAAATAATAATCAAATTGGATTAAGTGGTGACATTAGTTTATGTCCAACTGCATTTTGAAGCACAATTCACAAAAGGTGGAACTGATCCAACTTCCAATTGGTGCTCATCTATATATGTCTCGCATTCATCATTGTAATTCTATACATCTTGATTTTGTTGTCTTGTGGTCTAATCAAAGTATTTCTTATCTATTAAGCACTCTTAGCATTCATCTAAATCTAATGGAGGTGCGATCGATGGCAGTTTGTAGCAGTTCGGACAGTAGCTCAGTTCAAAATAATTTTGTTTTCTTTAGTGTACACATCGTATTTGCAGTTCTGAAGAGTTTACGACAGTTCAGTTCAGTCTAGTTTTAACTGACTCCAATGCATATAATATTAGAAAAGTTGATGTTACTTCTCATTTTTCTTCCCTGGAAGCTAAGTCCTTGGGCAAAAGGAAGAGATGCATGAAAATGGGGGACAATGAGAGCTAAAAGGGTGAAACCTTATGAGTTAAAGTGATGTGGTTTTGATCAGTAGTTTTTTTTTTTTTAATCAAAAAATATTAATTTGTTAATTTTATTAAAAATGTTATTAGGAATTCGAATTTTCTCCTCCTGACTTTTTTCTTTTGTCTTTCTCTAAAGTCAATCTTATATTTTTCGTTTGATTAGTTGTTATTTTCACGCTGGATAAATCTTTGCTAACTAAACAATTTAACGTGTCAAGTATTATAGATATTTTGTTAATTATTGGAACTCACTTGAGAGACGAATGTGACATATAGTGTAGTTTATTAAGGACTATGTCCATGTCATTTCTTTGAGGGGCTAGTGTGTCCCTTTTGTAATTTTTGCTATAAAGCCAATTTAGATTTTATTTTTGGATTTAGCTTATAGATAAAAAGATATTTATTTTTGGAGAGCCACTATTTTTATTCTCTTATTTTTTTAATTATTTCCAAACTTCCCCTTTTATGATAAGAAAGGAAACATTGATATCCTCTCTCTTTATAACAGGGCATTGTAGGAAAATGTGAGAGTGAAAAAAGTATGAAAAACATTCTTCTTTCTCTTGGGCTATATGTTTATTATGCAGTTGAATTTTTAACTTAATTACGGTGACATATAAACCAAAACATTTCATCACAAGTTGTACAGAACCTTGTGATTATGGAAGGTTACAGCATGGCGAGCAACCTTATCAAAGGGAATGTATACCCCTCCTCTGATTCTACGCACGTTCTACACTCTCTACAATCCCAAAAAAATAATAGTAATTTTTGTTTTCTCCACATTGTTTATTTAGCGACATTCGTCACTGTCGGTTGGTACACAAATTTAACGGCCCTCATCTCCACTCTTGTTCATTTAATCTGAAACATAATTCTGTCTTTACCACTGTCTCATCCCTCAACCTTAAAAAAGAAAAAGAAAAAGAAAAACAAAAACCCTCTATGCATTCGGAATTGGATGTATCTATATCTGTTTGCCTGAAGTGCCATCAAATATGCACACAAGTAAGCTAAAGTGAGAGTGAGGCTTTCCTTCATGATGGATTGAGCATGATTTATTGCCCTAACTCAGACCTATAAAAGCTGTTCCTAAAAAAATTATCTTTCATTTATATATTATAGGAATGAACATTTTTGAATGGTCCACTAATAGTTAATGTAGATCTCCAATACACTTCTTTACGTCCCATGAAATTTATAGGAATGAACATTTTTGAATGGTCCACTAATAATTCGATAGCAAATGACACTAAACCTAATAATGTATCGTTAGAATATGTTTTGATATCATATTAGAAAAGTTAATTAAGTTTTTAGTCCTCAAATTATGAGATTTTGAATTTTTGGTGCAACAACAACTCATGAAAATATTTGCGCCTCGGGATAACAATTCATTTTTCTCATCTACAATCTGTGGTGTATTCATAGTCACTTAAATAAACAACTCAATACTTAACAAAGATTATTAATGATAAAGATTATTTATAATAACAAAAAATTATTTAGGGATCAATCTTTTTTAAAAAACAATTTAAGGATAAAAAATTAAAAATCTTCATAATTTAAAATCTAAAAACTTAATTAACTCCATATTAGAATGTGCGACCCGGTTTCACTGCAACAAAATAATTAGGATCTACCTCTCAGAATTCCCACGTGACACATGCAGCCCACCATGATATAAATATGGGATAGATTCATAACTCATTTTCACACACTTCACAGAACGTGCTGAGTGAAGTGGTGATTTTCACGAGCACAACTTTACGACTTTTGGGACGATGCGGGATCCCATCTTGACGTGATTGAAACAAGCCTTTCACGGTCAAAAAGTTTGATTTGGGTGAATGCCAAAAAGGGCAAAGTGCTTCTCCTCACAAAGCGTATATAGAGCTATATATCCACATAAAGGAATTGTGGAAAGCTGGGACTTGGAGTGGTGGAGGAAGTGAGAAGCACGTTCACTTGTTCAGGTATTATGGTCCTTTCAAAATGGCATTTATAGTCATGCACATGCCCTTGCTTTTTAATTAGTCCATTATGCTTAGTGCGGCATTATGGTCCATTCCATCATTTTCCAGATATTATTTCCTAGGCAGAAATTCTACTCTATTTGCTTCTTCTTCTTTTTTTTTTAATTTTTTTTTCTTATAGTTGCAAAGAGTATTCTTAGTCATTTACAGATATTAATCTCCTTTGAGAGAGGTACTCAAAGGTGGTATTCTCCATACACAAAACACATGATTGAAATTTTGATAATATAATGTATGTTTAATTTGCCGTTGAAAATATTGAGCGTTTCAATACAAATCAAATAAATAAAAATAAAATAAATACAAAATTAAGGATTCTGATGATTCATTGACAAAATTACTTTTGCCTCGAACATATAATTTTTCAATTACAAATCAAACAAGTTCTTATTTGATGTATACTTAAATTAAAGTTCAGAGAATCCAAAAGTATTTTTTACCTTGAAAACAATAAATTTTCGGTCTTTATTTACTGTACTAAAATTCGTTATTATAAATTAGAGTTTGTACAAATACTTTTCAAGCTTTAATCCAAAGACCAAAGATAGCATTAAAAACCTAAATCCGTCACCAATCAACTACTTGTTGGTATTTATTTATCTATGGATAGCCTAATTTTTCCTAACTCTTTGAATGGTTCGTCCACTTGTCTGGCTGCTTTAACTAGTAACGGACTAAAGAGAATTTCAAAGGTTAAGTGGGTGGGGAACTATGAAAGTTTGGTTGGTTATGGATACCAAACGATGATTAGTCATTAGTGTGTAGTATTAATAAATAAAATGACATAAAAACCCAACATGAAGAAAACAGTAGTGGTGTACTATAAATTATGTGAGGGAGAAGAAGGGAGGGGAAATAAAAAAAAAATGATAACTGATCCTCCAAATTGACTTCATTTGGGGTATGCACTTGGGACTAGTGAATTTGTAATTAACTGTCACTAAATCGCGTGATTATGCCTTCTGTCAACATCATGGAGACGGTTGGTTCATTCTATTCTTGTTTTTCTTTCTTCCTGTTGGCAATATTATTTGATTTTATGTATCCATTCATCTATAGCAATATATAAAAAGGATATCTCTTTTAGTAATCATTTTTTAATTTTCATTTTTATAAGAAATATTTTATCTTTTAAAATTTATATTTTTTCTATTCATCTAACCATCTATGTTATATAAATGATTCATGCCCGCACTCACTTTATGTAATTTATTTACTTTCTTTAAAATACAATAACTACTTAATTTTTTTTATGAACGAAACAACAAATGCTCTATACTATAATTTGGAACAAGTTTTGGCACAACGTGACGGAATGACGATGACAAAGGAAGAATGCGGCGGCGAATAAATGAACAACTTGGAGTCCCACTATAGGAACACCGAGGAGGATTGCAAAACAATGTGTATAAATATTATCTTTACAATTTTTTATGGTTTTCAAGAAAAAATATTTGGTGCTAATGCTATTAAGCAAAAGAAATTATCACAACAAAGGGAAAGGAATTGGTAATTGGTAGTTCAGTGGTTCCCCATCTTTTTTCTCACTATCTGTCTTGATGGTAAGACAAATAATCTCTAATTTATGTTAATATTCTTCTTATGTAATTATTTTTATCTATTTTCTTATTGTCGTTATATTTTTCTTTTGACAATGTACAACCATCTCTCTCTAGCATACATATACATAATCATCTCTACTAAACCAAATTTAAAAATGTCTATTTTTTATTTTGTTTTCATTTTGTTATTACTTGATTTTAAAATTCATTTTGATTTTAAAACTAGTCATTTTTTAATGTATGTACCATCATGGTAACATAATTGTCTATTTTAAAACTTCTCCTAAATCAAAGTTGCAAATAACTAATTCTTTTTAATCTCTAACTTCATTATAATTTTTTAAATCTACCAACTAATAATAAATGGATTTTTAAAATTTGTCATTTTTAATTTAAAACCCATTTTATAGATATATTTGTGAATTTTAAAATTACCCATTTTTGTTTTTTTGTATTTTTTAATAGAACTCTTTTTTGTTAAACTGCTCATTTAAAGAAATTAAGAATTAATTTAATTTTAGATATTTGTTAGTTTTAAAACTGATTTTGATTTTATATATGTCCACCTGAAAATTTCTCATACCAGTATTTGATTACTAACATTTACTAGGGATTGTTTTAATTTATTTATTTACTTTTTGGTTTACATAGGTTGTATTTTTTTTAAAGGTAGTTTGTAATTTTTTTCTAATACTTTGGTTTGCTTTTACATATCAAAGAAAAAGAAAACGAAGATCATGCATGTGTCATATCATATAAGTTTTGATAACGCTACAATAAAGGGTATGTTATATTATAAATGTGAAAACAATTAATGTAAAAGTTTTGTAATTAGAAAAAGGAAAAAAGAATATAGAAGATAAATAAAATAAAAGAATTGGTTGTTGATTTGAATTACTTATCTTATTTGAAAAATTGTAATACCTTACATGTAATATCCACTTATTTAAGTTCACACAACTGTCACATTGACATTATAGTTAAATTTAAATTGCGCATTAACATTAACATATGCTATCTTATTGCATTTGAATTTGAATTCCTATGTTATCTTGTTAGTTTGAGGTAATATATCTAAGCATATAAGAAGAATCATGTATCTAAATTAAAAATAAATATAATACTAATCAATAATCAATAAATATTTTACAACACATCTAACAAACTTATAAAAAATGATAATTAAAATATGAATTGAACATGAAAGATTATAAAACATCTCACGATCCTATATTATTCTTTAAAACATTAATCATGCTCAAATTTCAAGGGTTTCATGTGTCCTAAACTAATTTAGTAATTTATGCTATTTTGTTAAAAGTATGTGAAAAAAATGAGGTTTTTAAATATAAAAAACAAAAAGAAGTATCAAGAATTAAATAAATTAACAATAAAGAAACAATTTTTTGGAAAGTGATATAGGATACTTCTGATAAAATTTATTGAGTTAGAAAAAATATATACATACAATTATATTATTTATTTACAATTTTTATTATCAATAATGATAAATAGTAGAAACATAAAAAATATACTCCTTTTATTCCCATTTAAAATATCCAAATTCACATTGCAATTTAGTGATTAATTTTTAATAATTTATTTTATAAGTAGTTCTATTATTATGTAGTTACAATGTATAATAAGAAAAATCATTATAATATATTAAATTTAACACAACAAAAATATAATAACATAATAAAAATATATTAAATTAAAAAATAATAATTTATCTTTAATTAATTTTTACATCCATTAAAATATAAAATATATTAATTTTAGCACAATAAAAATGACACAAAATATTAAATTTAACGCGACAGCACTGGTATTTCAGCCCGTGATAATAACTGTACCGTGAAATTAGCTTCTTTTTGTTCTGTCTTCATCCCCATCATTGTCCCAACTCTCTCTTATAAGTTCTAATACACATTTAATTTCCTAAGGTGCTTCCTTTCCCTCTAAGGTTTAATTATTCGTTTTGGACCTACCAACAAACAAACAGTGAAGCCTTTGTTTTTATTACCTTACTTACACCTCTCTATGGTCTAGACCAAATAAAAATAAATGTCTGGAAGGTAAAATTAAATGAAGAAGCAAGCAGCCAGATTATGATCAAATGGTGGCATGTGATCATTTGTTATACAACCGGTTCTTTGAATGATTATTTGTAGGATGGATGAGATGTACTTGCTTCTTTCTTTGCCTGGGTGGTTCTTGCTCTAGTGTGTCTGATTAACACAACTTGTGAATTCTTTCTCCTCAATGTTATTTTTTTAATCTCTTACCTTTGAATATATTATATGAAATCAAATTGTGATTTAATGAAAAAGTATCACCTTAGGAATACTGATTTTTTGAGGAAATAAAAAATTGTGTCCACTTTTCAAGAAGATTTGACAGTGATATGGATGTCATGTGAGTGTTTATCCAAAAGTGAGTGAATGTCTTCCTTCTTCTAATCACCTCTGATTGTGGGCACCCAAGATGGGTGGCTGTAATTGCTGGCCTGAGATTCCTTTATTCTTGTATTGTTACAGTGTGCATGTTCCTTTGGTTTGTGTAACAAATTCGGTGCTGTTCCTCAGTGCAGATCTGCAGCTACAAGTGTGCTTAAGCTGACACTCTCCGAGTGGAGAACATTCACAAGTGAGTGAGGCTAATGGATCTTGAATCCAGCAAGTGTTGGGACACATCAAAGGTTAGTGCATTAACTTGGAAAACCATTGCAAAAAGAAAACTTTGAAATATATATATGGTGGTACCTAGATGTGGCTTCTTCATTGGCTGATAAGGGGTTGGTAAAATTTTAGTTTAGAATGAATGATTAAGGTGTAAGAAGCTAAATTGCATTTCAGGACTCTTGGAAGACAATTCTGCTCTTGGCCTACCAAAGCCTTGGTGTGGTATATGGGGACTTGAGCATTTCTCCATTGTATGTTTACACCAGCACATTTGCTGAAGATATTGAACATTCAGAGACCAATGAAGAGATTTTTGGTGCCCTTTCTTTTGTCTTCTGGACTCTGACACTGGTGCCGCTCTTCAAGTACGTTTTTGTGGTTCTTCGAGCTGATGATAATGGAGAGGGTAAGCATTTGAATGAGTAAAATGAAGGAAGCTAATATGCTGCTTCTGCTCTTGTTGATGGTTTTTTCTTGTGTGGTTCTGCAGGAGGTACTTTTGCTCTATATTCCTTGATCTGTAGGCATGCTAAAGTTAGTCTCCTTCCAAATCGACAACATGCGGATGAAGCGCTCTCTACATATAAGATGGAGGAGGCTCCGGAGAAAGATACTTCTAAAGTGAAGATGGTGCTTGAGAAATATAAGGGCTTGCATACAGCTCTCCTAATTGTGGTTCTACTTGGCACTTGTATGGTAATAGGGGATGGACTACTTACCCCAGCTATTTCTGGTAAGATTCCACTGGATTAATCTTAACTGTGTTTTTTTTCCAAATAATATCTCATCAATTTGTTGACTAGCCATCCATTTGTGTAGTTTTCTCGGCAGTATCTGGTCTTGAGGTATCTATGTCCAAGAAACACCACCAGTGTAAGTTTCACTTATGGCATTCTCCATCTTTCAATTCCAATTAAATGAAAAAATAATTTGTTTGATAGTCACATGAAGATAACTGAGAAAAAATTTAAAGTAATATGTATCATTTTAGAATTCAATGATGAAAGAGTTCATTCATAGCTTATCATATTAGTTGAAATGGTTAGTTTGCTGGATTTGTTCCTTGTTTTATTTTTTGAACCAATTGATCTGTGTTTGCAGATGCTGTGATTCCCATCACTTGCTTCATACTGGTGTGTTTGTTTGCACTGCAACACTATGGTACACATAGGGTGGGATTCCTTTTTGCTCCAATTGTGTTGGCATGGCTGTTGTGCATCAGCACACTTGGTTTATATAATATATTCAAATGGAATCCACATGTATATAAAGCTCTTTCACCATATTATATGTTCAAGTTCTTGAAGAAGACAAGGATAAGTGGATGGATGTCTTTGGGTGGAATATTACTGTGCATAACAGGTAAACATAGAAAATTCATATATATGGTTAAATCTTATCTCTTGCACTGTACTCCTACATAACATATTCGTTAAATCCCAACCTGTGCTTTTCTAAAAAAACACATGTTGTGTAGTTATCTCTCCTGCAAGCTCCAAGTCAAAACTTCGATATAATTAGGACATAGATTAAGTTCTATGTGCACACTTACTTTGAGTCAATTTTTATTTTTATCTGCTACTACATTATTATTCCCCTAAAAATATTCAACAGCATGGTGTTATCTACATGAACAAATTTCACTATAACCAAGAGATTTTGCCCCCAATATATTTCAGTTTCTATTGGAGCATTGAAGATATCTATGGTTGCTTCAACATGATGTTGTTTACCGTATGAATGACTTCTTGTGTTGACCTTGTGTGCAGGCTCAGAAGCTATGTTTGCTGATCTTGGCCATTTCTCATATATGGCCATTCAGGTTGGTTAATTTCATTTTCTATTTTCCTATATTTTTCTGGAATATTGACAAGCTCTAATGGGTCTCGGAAAGGTCATTTAAACACGAAAGATCTTCTAACAATTTGTCATGTGCAGATTGCATTCACCTTTCTGGTGTATCCTGCGCTTATATTGGCATATATGGGTCAAGCTGCTTATTTGTCACATCATCATGATTCCGAACTCCAAATAAGTTTCTATGTCTCAGTTCCAGGTATTCATTATCCCAGCTCATTTGACATTTACTTACTAGCTGGAAAAAATTTCCTGGCAATGTGGTGGTAGTAAATACGAACATATCTAGTGCCTTTATTAGTTTCCTGAATGTATATGAATTTTCTTGCCTGTATGATAGCATATTATAGAAAACATCATGCAACTTTTCGGCTGCAGAAAGTGTGAGGTGGCCGGTGCTTATCTTAGCTATTCTAGCTTCTGTTGTGGGAAGCCAAGCAATCATCAGTGGAACATTTTCTATCATAAACCAGAGCCAATCTCTGGGTTGCTTCCCAAGAGTTAAGGTTGTTCATACATCTGACAAGATACATGGTCAGGTCTACATCCCTGAAATTAATTGGTTACTCATGATCCTCTGCATTGCTGTGACCATTGGATTTAGGGACACAAAACACATGGGAAATGCTTCAGGTAACTTGTACATTTATGCATGATTAACTGAATCATGGTTTTTGCCTTTGTTAAAGCTTGAAGTGTTATTTGCACTATCATTGTTTTTTATGCTAGATCTTTTGGGTTTACCCAACTTATTGTTGACTCAACATTACATTTACTTTCTTAATATAAAGCCTCAGCTAGGTGAATTGGAGATAGAAGATATGTTGGTGTTAAGACAAATAAATAAATCTTTTTTTGGTGCAGGGTTAGCAGTGATGACCGTGATGCTGGTGACAACATGCCTTACTTCCTTAGTAATCGTAGTTTGTTGGCATAAACCCCCTATTATAGCCCTTTGCTTCCTGTTGTTCTTTGGCTTTATTGAGCTGCTGTATTTCTCAGCTTCACTGACAAAATTTTGTGAGGGTGCCTGGTTACCTATTCTGCTGGCCCTATTCCTCATGATTATAATGTACCTTTGGCACTATGCAACCATCAGAAAATATGAATATGACCTTCACAACAAGGTATCACTAGATTGGCTTCTTGCCTTGGGTCCAAGCTTGGGAATTGCTAGAGTCCCTGGAATAGGCCTAGTGTTCACTGACCTCACCACTGGCATCCCTGCAAACTTCTCCCGCTTTGTCACCAACCTTCCTGCATATCACCGCATCCTTGTTTTTGTTTGTGTGAAATCAGTGCCTGTCCCTCACGTCCCTGCTGCTGAGAGGTATCTAGTAGGCCGTGTAGGACCACCTGCTCATCGGTCCTACCGGTGCATAGTCAGATATGGATATCGCGATGTGCATCAAGATATTGATTCCTTTGAGTCTGAACTTGTAGCAAGGCTTGCTGATTTCATCCAATATGATTGGTACCGATCTAGGAGGAGTAGCATGAGCATTGACGATGATGCCTCAAACTCCAATGAATCATCAAGTTACAGATTAACCGTAATTGGAACAACTGGTTTCACTATCCAACCAGGATATGAAAGTGGTGGGGAGAGTATGCAGCAAGCAAGTGTATCTGTTGGTTTCCCCTCTGTACAAAGTGTGACTGATGTTATTGAGATGGAACCGGTTGTGACTGAGAGGAGAGTGAGGTTTGCAATTGATGATGAGCCTGAGAGTGATGCAAGGTCTGAGGCAGGAGTGCAAATGCAGGAAGAGTTAGAAGATCTTTATGCTGCACAAGAAGCTGGGATTGCCTTCATTCTTGGACATTCTCATGTAAGAGCAAAGCAAGGCTCATCTGTACTAAAGAAATTGGCACTTAACTATGGCTACAATTTCTTGAGAAGGAATTGTAGAGGCCCTGATGTGGCACTTAAGGTTCCCCCAGTTTCTCTTTTGGAGGTTGGCATGGTCTATATTGTGTAGAATATCTAACTTGTAATCAGCTTCTTTTTTGTTGTGTTTTTCATATAGAGACATAGGCTTCAATGCCATAGCAGTGTGCAGTTTCCAAAGGATTTTGTGAATGAGACTGTGGGAGTGACTCTACCCTTAAAATTTAACGTAAATTATATAGAATGTTTTCTTTTTTCTTCTTTTCCTTTTCCTTTTTGAGGGTAATTTATATAAAATTAGGATGCTTGAGTGCATGACAGAAGGCTTATATAGATGTATGTTACCATTCCCTGTCCTTGATGCTACTCGTAAGATGTTTTCCAAATTGTCAGATTAGGAGGCATAGTAACAGCTATAAACTTGTAATTTCTCTTACTTTTTAATTTATAAAACTACGAACAAAGATCATCTCCATGAATAGAAATTCCACCAAAAACATCCTACTTACGCGTGGAGTAATATTAAGGGAAAGAATAGATGTGAACAAACGGAATCGTTTGTCCAACCATATATAGGACATAATTATGTTTGAGAATAAGAAAATATCCATTAATAACAGCATTTGCAATTAAAGAAATCAAATTACACCCGCCCAGTGTTAATTGGCGTAATCTGTAAAAAAAAAAAACAATTGAATGTAAAAACATGTGTTATTGTTTTATATCTTAATTGTTAATATTTTATTAACAGAAAATCAAATACACTATTTTTCTTCTCTTCCTTCTCCTTTTACCGTGCGTCATGTACCGAAATATTCCATTATTTGTGTGTGGCCTTAGTAAAGGAAAACCTTAAATAATACATAATAATGTAAAATGGCGCACACATTAAAATTTTACATACAAATTGGATGTTATGGAAATATATAATAGTAGTTGTCTAAAATTCATTAAAAAGTGCCACGCAAATATTAGTACTCCATCCTGTATCCTACTTGGTCTTTATGCAAGATATTTAAGTCAATAATAATAAACATGAATCAAATGATCACGTGGCACAAAGTGGAAGATAACAGAGATCCTCTCGTTTTATGAGTTCCCTAAGGTGCCGCATAGTCCTCTATTAACCACCAGGTTTTGTGAGTGGCCAGTGCTGTGGACAAATTTGACAGCCACGTGTGGCTACAATTTTGTGGCTACAATTTTGTGGCTCCAAAACTTAAGGAAAGCACACCTGAATACACATACATATAACATTAGGAGCATAGTAGAGAAGCAAGGTGCTGAGTACCAAGAGATAGCTAAAATGGGACTTGGGACTCTGCCACTGACCCCTTCTTACAGCGGTTTCTCTTCAAACTCAGGACTTATACATGACACCACCAATCACAGAAGGGTCAATAGAAGCATGAAATTCAGAGTTTCAGCAAAACAAGAGAAGCAAGAAGAGAAGAAAAAGCAATCTTTGTTCAGCAGTGTGACTGAAGCTCTTGATTTTTCTCAAGTGAGATCCGCTGAGGATGCTCAGCTTATAGAAGAGGCTAGAGAAGCCACAAAATCAGGAGAAAGAATGAGTAGGGAACAGGTATATATATTGTATTCTTCCTACTCATATTGTTTATTTAGTAAATATTTTCTTAATAATCCTGCTAACTAATTTTTTTTTAATGCAGTATGGAGCTCTTAGAAGGAAAATTGGTGGTACATACAAGGATTTTTTCAAATCTTACGTTGAAGGTTCAAAATAGTTATTCTTGTATAATAGCAATATATACTTTTACCTTCTAAACAAATGAGACATTAGTCTGTTCCTTGATTAGTCTCCTTTTAAGTAGCCAACATTCTTTAATCTTCATTTTCTTCTTTGGCTAATGAAATTATTCTATACAAAATGTTCTTTTTTCTCTGCTAATAATGGAAGGAGAATTTCATGTCCTTCTTGACCCAATTGGTGTTAATTTGACAAAAATGCATTGGTTACTCATTGTCAATTCTATCACCAATTGGCATTTTTCATTTTTTGATGATGCACTTAGGTCAATATGGTTAGTTGAATCAGTGTCTTAATTAGCAATAGAACTGAAAAATTATTTTTCCATTGAGCAGTGGACGGGGCATATGTTGAAGAGGGCTGGGTTGACAAAACATGCAAGGTGTGCAAGAAGGACACTAAGGGAGAGGCAAGGCAAGTGGACAAGTTTGGAAGATATGTTCATGTAGCATGTCTAGAGAAGGCCAACACAGGGAACTTCTTTACAAGACTGTTTTCTAGATAAAGAGCAGCATTCCAGAGTCATGGCATGAAATGGTGGGGGGAAAACTCATTTTCTCATATAGTCTTTATACCCAATGATTCTATTTAGTCATCCAATTATCACATTAGATATTCAGCTTGTGTGTATTCTTGTATACAAGAGTGAGAATTAATTATAGTTTCCACGTTGGTCAAATGAACTATAGCAATTTCAACCATACAATCATTTATCTATCTCAAGCCTTTATCATCGTAGCAAAACAAAGAGTATTATTGCCTCATGGAAAGTGTATTTTATTCAAACAGCCACACGCATGTGTTAGTGAGTGGCTTTTAACACTTTGTTTGGGAAAATGTAAATGGCGGAAAAATAAGAAATAGGTGAGAAATGAGAAATTGAGATTGTTTGTTTGCGTAAGTGGAAAGAGAAATAAAAAGGTACCAGACCCGCATTTTTTATTGCCTCACTGATATGCAGCCAAACGCAACTTGACAAATGCATCTTGCACATTTTGTGGTGATCAGGAAACGCTAGAAATCGTGCATTTACTAGCAATTTCTTGTATTCAGTATCAATTCTTTTTCTGTCAGTTAGAAATCGACACATATTTTGTGCATTTAGTTATTGGCAGGGTTTTTCATTTACCAACAATTTATAACCGCTAGTCACAAACATATATTATCAATTTTCATGAACTACAGTCTGATTTTCACACATTGCAATCAGTTATTTGACCCTAAATTTTCTATTTTAAACAATCTAACTTAGTTGATTGAGAAATTTGACTGAGTTGTTATAAACTCTCTTATTCTTAAGTTTGATTTCCTACAAATGAAAAAAAAATATTCTCTCAAATAATATTATGATCTACACTTAACATTAACTATTTTAAATAATTTGGATTCTATAATGGAACCTCGTTCCTTTTTGTACTAAAACACTAGGTATATATATATATAGTGGTTCAACAGCAGTAAAATTATATACTCAAACTAAATCAAAAGAGATACGTACAGGAAAGAGAATATCATGTTGGCCTTTTGCAATAAAAGACGTGATTGCTGAAGAAAATATATGGAAAAAGGAAACATTGACATCAGTAGTTTTATTTCATAAAAGGCAAATTTCATGAAAAGGAAGACACATAACTTTGATAACATTTATAAATAAACGACAACCAAAAAAAAAGTTACGAAATAAAGGCACATAATGGTGACACAATTAATCCCATCTATAGCTAGCTAACTATATATTAATTTATCCATCATCATCATATACAAATTTGAGTCTCACTGGCATCAACCCAAACGCAGTTCCAAATCAACTTCTCCATTAGCACTAGCATTCATGGATGTTCTTGCACCACCTGTTTGCATCTGGAACCCATACATGGTGGTGTTGTTGCTGCTACTTGCTTCTCCATGTGATGGGGCCAGAAGGAAAGGAGCATTCTCCGGGAAAAGCATGTGAGTTTGTTGTTGTAGCTCATTAACAATCATAGGCATGGAGACAGATGCAGCCATAAGATTGTTGTTTTTGGGCATGAGGCTAGATGTTGAGTAGGTTGGCTTCCTTCTCCTAAAACCATGTAGGTGTGTAGATGGTAGGTGCCTGAAGAAGCTAGCACCATAGCTCTGAACTTGATGTGGTGTCTTATTCAACAAAAACTGTCTAGCAATTTTGCTCCAGTGACCTCTTCCATACTTGATTAGCCCCACAAAAAATAGCCTAAAATCCAAATGTAGTGTATAGTACAGATTAGTGTCATACAAAAATGAAAAAAAAAAGTAATGATAAATACTTAAGAAGGAAAAAATAGTAACACAAGCACCACTTAATGACTTATTAAAATTTAATTTCTTTCTTCAGTATTTCTTTAATAAAAAAGTTAAAACTAAGGTTTTAAAAAAACATTTTTGACCATGATTTCGGCCGTAATGTTAAGGTTTGAGTGTTTGCAACTATTGAAGTTATATTTGTTTACAG
The DNA here is from genome assembly GCF_000004515.6 of Glycine max. NCBI lineage: Eukaryota > Viridiplantae > Streptophyta > Magnoliopsida > Fabales > Fabaceae > Glycine > Glycine max. Next base: position 48,067,836 of record NC_016091.4, read on the forward strand.
CTTTTCACAAGAATTACGAAGAATCTATAATCACGACCATAATTTAAAACATTGATTAGAAGTGTAATGGGAATTGAAATGCAATTAAATAGTATAAGAAAAATGAGAGAATGCTAGATATATGAAGTTTGAAGGACACAAACTCATGTTCTTTTTATCAAAAAAGTTGAAAGTGATTAAGGTTTTTAAAAAACGATCTAGGACCGTGATTTCGGCCATAATGTTAAGGTTTTTCTAGTGTTTATAACCGTATTTGCAGCCACATCTATCAGCAGTTTTACACAATCTTAAGAATCCCAACGAAAACTATGATCACAATCGCAATTTAAAACCTTCATCATTATAGAAGAGTAATGGAAATTGAAATGCAAAATGAGAAAATGCTAAATAAATGAAGTTTGAAGGAAACAAACTCATGTTCTCTGTGAGTCCAGGGCTCCTTGAGTCTAGCTCCATGAGGAAACATGCATGTGATTGATTCAGGTACTGGTTCAAGTACTGTAGCAACCCTTTGTTGCATACTGGGTTGGAATGTAGTAGCAATCTGAGAGTGCTCATTGGTATGTCCTGAAGCTGCCCATAGAGTACTTTGTGGCTGGTTGGTATTTGTGCAAGCCATTAAGGATATAGGAATAACTTTCTCAAATTGAATTTTTCCATTAGAAACAGAATCAAAATTGAGAATTCTTGCTGCAGTATTATGAGATGAACTGGGTGATGATGGAGGGGAGTCTGAAAGATCAATAATTTCAGCCACCATTGTTGAGCAAAGCTAGGTAGAGAGAGAAAGAAACTAGCTAGCGGTGGAAGAATGGAAGGTATCATACAAACGTTGCTAAAACTATGCTTGGACTATGTGTTGAAAGATGAAACTATTACTGTCTTTTTTTATAGAATTCGACGGTTACATTTACCTAAATATCTAGAGAAGATCTCATTGTATCATCACACATAGAGATTAGATAATCAAGGTTTATGAGCTCACTTTCATTAAATTTAACCAATATATATTAAAGATGTTAGTTTAAGATTTTTTTAAAAAAATATATATTAATTTAACTAAAACATCTTGAATTAACCAAATGGGTTGACAATCTTGCACTCACACAATGTATGTGGGAACGATTTATTTAGCGCTATCAAATGCGAAAATCTTTGGGATTAATAACAGTCACAAACAAAAAATAAGAAAAAAGATTAGTCTTTAACTCATTAGATTGAAAGATATATGTGACTAGAAAAAAAATATCTTCCCTTTAAATCATCTAATAATATATGAATCCGACAGATTCTAAAGACTTAGGAAAATAATGGTTTGATTAGAGTTTTTCTGGTTTTTACTAAAGACTTCTCAATCAATAGACCAAAACTAATATTTTTTAAATTGAAAGAATCACTGAACTGAGTTTTATTCGTCTAAAAAAAGAGTAAATATATGAAAATTGACTTACTATTGCACGTGGAATATTTTATTTTCAACAGCAAAGAGCGAAATTGGTTGAACCATGAAACGTTCCATGATTCATTTATACATCCATTCCTTTCAACGATGTTTTCTATGCATCAGTTACCAGAGTTTCCGCAATGTTTTATTTGGATGATACTACTATCTCTCTTCATCGGTTACCCGAATTTCTCCAGTAGTTTATTTCGATGATGTTGTCTTTTTCATATCGATTATCTGAATCTCTATTAACTTTTTTTATCTTCCTTTAACCGTTGTTATTCTGAACGGCAATAACATTTTTCTGATTCTTTGTAAAAAAAATTATAATGATTTTGTTAGTATTGATTAGAAGATGAATTGATTTAAAAATATTGGAAAATCAACATATTAATTATTATACAGTGAAATGCTGATATATATGAATTGATTTTGATGTACTAAGAATAAATCACAATGTATATATGAATTTAATAGTTTGGATATAGCTTTCTGCCTGGCTAAGAAAAATGGTAAAAGAAAATTTCATGCAGAAAAAAAGATTAAAAGTAATTAATAGGAATAACGCAACGGCAATGCAATTTTTAAATTACTGCTACTATTATGATCAACCGCTAAACAATAACATCTATGATTCATTAATAAAACAAATAGTTAAATTGCATACCCACCACAGCTTCACATGCTTTTCATGGTTCAAGCTTCTCTACAAAATTAATTTGTTGTGCATATGTTTATTCGTCCTCACCCCATTACTTCTATTATTTCGTTATCATGTTCTGAGCTCCTGAACTCCAGAATGAATTCCATAAGTACAACCCATCACCTAAACATGATACTAGAGCAAATTGAGGTTAAGGTTCTCTTAATAGGCATTTTAAATTGATATGAATATATCTTTTATTCCATTAAGCAGGAAATTTACTTTGATTGCGTACAACATAATGTGTCCTCTTTCAATCCTTGGTAAAAATTATTCCTATACACCCATTAGTATGTCTTATTATAGAAGAGTCTTTTACATTAGTATTTTTGCTGGTCTATCTGATGTACTGAAAAACTCAGATAAAAGTCAATTATTATCATGTTAGCTGAATGCAAATTTTAACAGATAGTGTATCTCTTTAATCGCTAAATATTCTAGAACACCAGGTGTGAAAGGTCGCGAAAAAGTGACCAAAGTTCTCTTCAAACACATTCACGTGGTCCGTCAATTAAAACCGTTGGAAAAAAATATATCAAATGACTTATATATTATTTTAATAAATGAAACTTTAAATACCAGTCGTTCGTCCTTCATCCAATAACTCAAAAAATACACATTCTCATAGCAGATTAATTATAACCGTTGAATGAAAATCAAACGATATATATAATATTTGAGTAAAATCAAACTTAAAATACATGTTTAAATTACAAGTGGTTTGATCTTTTTCTCTTGTTCTCTTTTCATTCTCATTTTTATTTTGATCCCTACAAACCTCACATGGAGACAAGTGTGAGGGTCTCCTTTTTTTCTTTAAGTACAAATGAAAATTTATTTGTGACATCATTATCATACTCTTAAGGCCTTCCAAGTAAGATGGTTAGTTTTCATAGGGACTACATCAAAAAGTCTCTCATCAACATATTTTTCAATGAAGAAGTATATCAAAACTTGTCTATATACAACTAGTTCCCCATTTTCACTCAACCATTGTAGCTTGTAAAGCCTAGGGAGAGGGAAAGTTTTGAAAGCAAATTTTTTAATCAATCTTTGACTAGCCATATTGGTGCAACTACCCCCAACAATAATCAAAGAACATATTTTTTCCATGACGATGCACCTAGTATGAAAAATGTTCTCGCTTTAAGTTTTATCTCTATCCTTATACACTATTCATTAACCTCCTAACTATCAAAAGATCACCTTCCAAGAGTTATACATCACATTCACTCTCACCAGAAGAATTACAAGAGCTAGAATTCATCCAACAACTCAGAAAATACATTCACATGATCAGATAATTAGAATCGTTGAATGAAAATCGAATGTCTTATATATCATTTTGATAAATCAGACTTAAAATCATTTATAAAATACAAGCCATCCGATCTTCATCCAATAACTCATTCATGAATGTGTGAATTCATCAAATCCATTTTCAAAATCTTTAAGTTGTATATTAGACTTTGGATTAGTCGTTCGACCTAAAAAATTCTAGACAACTGAAATTGACTTTGTTACTTTCAATTTAATGTAGACCCTGAACAAATTATGATTGAGACAAAAAAAGTTATGAATCTTATCGAAATGAAGACATGCTTCCCTGTTTTTTATGTAGATAACAAAATTTTGACAGGAATGAAAAACATAATAAAATTTGACGGCCTATTTAGAAATTTGACTCGGGTATGTGTGTGACGTGAGTTCACATTTTCAAATTTAACAAGTATGGCCGTTTCTGTAGCGCAGGTTATTCCTATTTCAAGCACCCTATAATTTTTACATATATCTCAAGAATTGCAGCTCATTCCAATTCCCATTTCCAAAACATTGATTCTATCTAATCAGCAATCAACATTTCTCCAGTTTACCCAAAAAGAAAAAATGCTCAACCTAGTATATAAAATAAAATTGAGTGCTAACAACACATTTTCTAATACACTCCTCCTAACATACACTCTATTATTGGTTGAAGTTTATTGGAAACTATAAAATCATGAGAGAATCATTTAATAAGATGTGGGAGTCATTTGTTTGTAATTTTCAATAAATTTCAACCAATATGAGAAAGTGTATTTAAAAGAGTGTGTCTAAGAGTGTTGCTAGCATTTCTCAAATAAAATACAGTATGCACTAATTTGCCGAAGCTGCTCGCTCAAACGCTTCGCTACCATATCCCTGCATATAATTCTCTATGAATGTCATTCGTGCACACCTAAAAGCGGTGAGCCACTGAAAAACATGAGATTCAATTGTTGATGATAAATTGACAATATAACACCCAAACTGGGTAACCTATGCTAGTGAGAAAAAATAAAGTAGGCAATTCTCTTTAAGAAACTAAACTTTGGTGGAGCCTCTTGAATGATTCCATATTTCTTAATGCAACAATTCTGATATTCTTTCAAAATACAATATTGGCACATTTAAGCTAACGTATTTTTTTTTACTTGAGCTGTTCACGCTTGCTTACAGCATCACATGTATAAAAATTCCACGTCTTACTTCACAATTTAAAAGCAAATAGTTGCAAAAGGACTAACTAAAACTTACCTTGTCAACCAAAAATCTTATGTTCCATCTACAAAAAATTTCTCCAACCAAAATCTTCCATCAATGTTTCGTTCATTCGATAATTTTTCATGCCGGCCAATTCCAATACCAGAAACCTTCATTGAAAAGTGCTGAGATGCATATGGCAATCTACATAGGAGTTATATTCGAGGCATGCCTGTTGTTCAATGCTCATATACCTCTAGATGAGGGTAAGCTGAAGTTTTGGCCGGTTAGGCTGAGGCTCCACAACCTCCATGTGAATTTGGACTGTCTGCAAAACGTTGTATGAAAGGCTACCATCCATCTTTTTAATCTTCTGCTGTTGCTCATCTACATACCATTCTCCACTTCCCTTTTCTGCTTTTGTCAAATATACAGGTCCTTCTATGCCATATCTGTAAGGGGTAAAAGGGCCATACAGACAATAAGTGACAAACTCACTGAAAGTATACAGAAATAGCTGGCTTCTTAAACATTTCTGAAGTAACCATCTCCTGGTCAGATTAAATCAGATCATTCTTTTCTCCTATTTTTTGTTATCCGTATTCACCTTTCCTTCTGTTATATAGCAAAGCAAAATAAAAAGGAAAGAGACGAGGTAAGAATAAGATGCTTTACTTGGGAACAAACACAAAAAATCCATTAGATCTTATTTTCACTATTCTACCCTCCGTGTCTGTAGGCCTGTGTGAACAAAGATCAACATACGTTAGAATAGGCTGTTAAGTGTAGATAAAAATAACAGTAACAGGGAGCAGAAGTTAAGTCACATACCTCTTCCTGAAATAAATTAGAGTATGTAGCTCTACAGATGCCCGCCCTGCATACTGGGCATTCCTGTGCCGATAATTTAAATCTGAACCATATATGGGTATAAAGCATTATTAACATAGATGTCACACCAAAGAATAAGACCCATGAAGAAAAAATTATTATTTGATTCCTAACATATATGTGTAAAAAGCATTATTAACATATATCCCACATCAAAGGAATAAAACCCATGGAGAAAAAAATATTTGATTCCTAATGAATATAGCTAACATAGAGAAAACTTCCATAAAGGCATTGATACAATTGAAGACAAACATAAATGATCAAGTTCTATTGGATCATGAAGGAGATTTCATACTGTCTGCAATACTAGTGAGCTGGAGACTGTCTTGAAATACAGGTGGTAACTTGGATATCCCTAAAGAAGCAGCAAGTAGCCTGTGCACAATGACATCTGCAGGGGAAAAAAGTTTCGCTTCACAATATTGTGCACAATTGACCAAGCAAACATATTATTATAATATGGCATACCTACCTGCATATCTTCTTATAGGTGATGTGAAATGGGTATACAAAGGAGCTGCAAGCCCATAATGATGATATTCTGGAGGGCTAAGATCCCCACTGCAGAAATAAACTGCCTAAAAACAAAACAAAACAAAACAAAAACTCAATTTATTTTTTCTTGTAAATTCTAAATCTAGGTTCTCATTCAAATTCAATTTACCTGAGTCATGCACCTAGTTGCCAGTATACGGATTAACTTATTGAAGTATGGATCATCACCCTGAAAAAAGTGTTTCATATATGAGAGAGAAGCATGAGACCAAATAAGACCCTAAGAAAATAAGTGCTTACGCTAGCTATGTAAGCTATAAAAAGGAAACTATTAAAGATGCTGCAGCCCAAACCATTGCATCATTACAGCTAATAATCATCCATAAAGCATATTTATAATTATGGTTGATGGAAAACAACTAAAAAACAATAATGATGAAAAAAATAATAATAAATGCTAGATAAAATATTTACCACAGCATGGTCAAGAGAATCAGCCAACGCTTTTGATGACGAGACATCCAAGTGCAAGCCAACTGCAGCAGCAGTCCGTAGTAAGGGTTCAAGCATCTCTCTTGTTGGTGTTGGATGACGCCTACACAGGAACCAACAAACGAATACCAGAATAGCAATTACACAATCCTGCCACGTGTAGATGCTTTGAACAGTTTCAATCATGTAGGAACATTCAACACTTCTAATGATCTTGCATGTTTGGTATTAGAAATGCATGAGCCTAACTCAAACTCCCAAACACTAGCTCAAAGAGGGAGGATTGCCTAAGTCTTAGGAGGAGTATTTTGCCCATATATCTAGCCAATGTAGGGCATTTTAACACAACCCTCCTTCCCAAGACTGGATAACCTGAGCATGGAGTTTGCAGGACTAGACATTTGTAAGTGTCTAAATATCAAGACTGAAAATGCTTTGATACAATATTAGAAATGCATCAAGCCTAACTCTACCTCAAGCTAACTCAAGAGGTGAGAATTACCTAAGTCTTAGGAGGAGTATTTTGGTCATATCTCTAATCAATATAGGACATCTTAACACACACCTGAGACTAAACATCTAGCCTATATATGTCATTTCTGGCGTATTCTTGGCTCTCTTGGGTGCAAGTGTGCTACGTCAGTTATGCTTTATAAGATTCATTCTGCTTTCCCCCACTATATCCACCAAAACTCTTTTAAAAGAAATTTTTTGTACTAGGCACTAGCCCATGGAATAAAAACTATTGACGTACTAAATGCATATCCAATTTAATTTGTAATCCTCAATTCGACAATTAAATTCTAGTAACTGACATGGAAAAACAAACAAACAAAAAAGGGAAAGAAAAAAAAAAGGCATGCAAAAACATAGAATAGAGGCAAGGGTGCAGTTAGACATACTGTAAATGCATAACAAAACTAAAGTTAAAAGTCAGATTAAAAAAAAACCTTAATAATGAGCACAATGGAAAACTTTTAAGAATTTGTTGTGCAACGGAAACATTAGCTGCAAGCATAAACTCCTCCACCATTTGGTTGGCCTCCCGGATCTGGTACATTCCTGCAAATAACATCAAACAGTATAAATAATTTTAAAATCAGAAAGGGAGGGGGAAAAACTGTTTTTTCTCCCTCTCCTTCCACGAAGGAATAGCTAAAAGCAAAGTAGAAAACAAAACCATCAACTCAGTCACTCTCCTACAAAATATCCAATTTAACTACAGGTAAAACTAAACATACTAAAGAGAAAGCAAATAAATTACTGTTGAAAATTTACAGATTAGATAAAATAAGAGAAATATATTTCAAGAATGAAATGAGACTTTGAATCACAAAGTACATATTCGATCTCCCATCAGGAATGTGTGACAAGAACCAATACATGACACCCATTGCTCCTATAATGAATAATTTGATGACACCAGCAGAACTTCATAATAAGAATACACAATTGCCCACCTTCTACAACCTCAAAAAGAAATGTTAAATGCTATTATGTAAGAAAATTATACCAATATCAAGTGGATCATGAGTCTCCGTGTCAATTTGAAATTTGACCTCAGCAGATGCAAGAGTCAAAGCTCCTCTCTCAATACGCCTTAATCTCATTTTCTGATAGGTCATAAACAAAGCTATACTTTTTAATTTCATTATATAGCAAGAAAATACAACCATACTTATAATTATGTGAGTAAAACAATAAGCAAGCATCTGAGCATCCACAAATTCCATACCTTAGCTAAACTATTCATATTCCTCAAATCTGCAGTAATCGGATCCATCAATCGACTGTACAAAGAGACATAATATAAAGCAATTAAATTTTTCCATGAAAATGAAATTCCATGACAAAGTAACAGGCTTCAAAAAATAATCAGCAATCCACAAGAACATGGTCATCTAAGCACATAAAGCAATTGAACAACAAAGTATTGATCAACAAACAAACAGTTTGAATGGCATGAATGTAAGCCCAGTTATTCAGTATGGGCTTTTGATTAATAACTGTCAGAATACAGTCAATACACCCCCTCTACCTCGTGATTTTGTTTTGCAAGATTCCCTGGATTCAGTACAGCACTACTGCACTACAGCTATTTCATAAGTAATTATAGCAGGCATATACTCTGGAATAACAGAATCCCAGAAAAGAAAAATACATTATTTTTCCCATCTAGATTATAACTAAGAATGCTAATAAAAACCACATCAATCCATATCATTTATTTTACAAAGCATCTAAGGAGAAATAAAAGCTTACCTATCGTCCATCCTTGCCTGTGCTTCAACATAAGACAATGCCGCAGAAGATTTTATGACACTTTTTGTGTATGAGGTGGCAATAATATCTGCTTCGGGTGTCATTTCCTGAACACACATAAATAGTTTTAGTTTTTTTTACAGGCAAATAGTTTAAGTTCAATCCTGGGAAGAAAATGGAGTGTACTTGAATATAAATTGCTTCAGATGACATCCTTTTGAAATATTGAAACTGTGCCATAATCATATTTTGACCATATTATTGAAGACATAGTAGATACAATGAACTTGGAGAATATCAAATAATTAATATAAATGCATATGCACTTTCTGCATTATGCACACTGACCCCAACACCCTAGCGATGTACCAGGAATAACTGAGAACTGATAATGGTTGCAAATGACAACAAAATACACTATTACGTAGCATGGAAAGTACTTATCTACATTCAGTTTATGAGACTAGCACACAGAGGAGCATACTTTGTATAAAGTTAGAGGTGTTATACTGTACATTCTAAATAGGCATTCTTACTGGTTGTAAAGTGTATGGTATGAACAGAGATGTATGCAAAAAGGTGAAATAGGAGGGAAAGTTTAGTGAGAAGAGACTGTTTCAAAAAAATGCTTCCTGCTCCTTGTGCTATTGTTTACTGCTTCATAACCTTGTTGATTGTGAGCCCAGTTGTTTAAGCTTTTTCATAAAAAAAAGTTTTTAAAAAAACACTTATTTCGAGAAGCTATTTTGAATAGCTTTCTGAAAAAAAAAAACTGCAATCATAACTGCTCTTCAAAATAAAAAGTACTTTTTATAATTGAAACCAAAACAAATATAGGTAGACTTTATAAAAATCTCTAAAAAAAAACATCATTCTTTTATACATCCTTGAATACACTTTTTTAAAAAGCATAAACAAACAAGCCCTGATTATGTACAGGTGTGTCATGCCTGCATTACATTTTCTTTAACAAGTATTGTCCCAATTCATTTAAATAAATAACAAAAGAAAAGAAAATGGAGATTGTGAATTATGGCTGTGTTAATGTGATATAGCATGTGATGGTAATAGTAGTAGTAGTGATAATAATGAAGTGTAGATGGGGAAGGTACTAATGGAAATTGGAATAAAAGGAATGATACACAACACAGTTCAGGCAACAAAAATGGTGGAGATAGCAATAGTGGAACTTGCGAATCTAAATTTTTTAGTGTTCAATGTAGACTAGGAAGCAGAAAAACCAGTCACACGGTGGTTGCATGTTTGTAGATGAGCTTGATTGTGTACATTTGGTGATAAGAGCAGTAATGTTGCAACAATGAGGTCAAAAAAATCACAGCTGAAGTATAATGGCAAGTGCCAAAACTTCTGACATAATAAAGGCAATTGAAAGATTTCAGTGATGCTTGTGACTATTTGGTAAATATTCAGAAGATTCAACCAAATAATAATTTTTATCCTATAATAATGCACATGCATGTACAAAAAAATATAGATCACAATAAATTTAATCATGGTAAAAATATGTGATCATGCATACCCATATGACAGAGAATGCAAGCCTTTCCACATCAGAACGAAGAGAACATATGTCTGCCAGATAAAGGTTTATCAATAAAGGCATAAGAAATTGCTATAACCACAGCAATCATTTTTTTTCAAACCAGTTAAAAGAAGGTCGAACGATATTACCCTCCGTAAGAGGTTTGGGAAGCATGTCTATCCGCCGCTCAACAAGGTAGACAGACGTACCCCTTTGTGCAGCCTCATCATCAAGGGGAGTGCCAGGATAAACAAAATTAGTCACATCAGCAATATCTGACAGAAATCCATTAAAGATGAACCATATAGAGGGATTACATAGCATAAGCTTCATACGTTAGTATACAATTCATGCACACTAGAAGAAAGCACTACCCATATTTTGTAAGGACGCTAGAAGCAAAATAGCAAGCAGGTATGTTAATTAAAATTGTCAGAAAGGGCATCCATATGCCAAACTAAAATTACCATGGCATGCAAATAAATGATGAAACCATAACATCCATCCAACTGTAGTAACCCACAAGTGCTAATTTGAATACATATAGCCTATGGACACATGCATCATCAGTAAAATGAATGTCCTCAAACAAAGGATACGAACTCCAACTTCAAAGTTTCCATTTGGAAGGACGTGACAGTGGAGTGCATCATCAATATCCTTGCAGCCTGCATGCAAGAAGCAGCAGAAATACAACAACAGCCTTATATGCCATTACCATGTTCTCTTCTAAATCAAAGTAAAGCAGCTATTTCAAATGGTTCTTTAGCAAGTGAAACTATTAATGAAAATGCAAATGTTACACATCAGGAAAAGGGAAAAAGACAAATAGAAACACAAAAACAGCATTCCACTATGTCCATTTTTAACAGCAGTAGACATAAGCTCTTCCATTTTGATTATCAATGACGAGTTGACTCATTCAAGAAGAAAACAATACTCAGCAGCAGAAAAAGGCATCATTTACAAGATTATATGGTTTTGTTGTTGGGGGGACATGGTCAGGTTGCCCCAAGGCACGCCACAAGTTTCAATTGTATTTAAAGATTGCATCATCTCAGGCATGTTGAAATTGCAAAGAAAATTTTCGTCATAAATTTTTTATTCATAAAAATATTATATTGTCATATCATTTAATGGTTGGGATTTGGAATATACATTGTGAATGACTAATCCATGAACAATTTTCTCAGTATAGATCTTTGATAGAGACAAGCAAATTGATAAACTGATAAAATACAATCCTGAACACATAAATCATACATAATACAGCAACAAACTTGATTTCCTAGAGAAAAATTTCCTACAGAGTATTCTCTGCCCACAAACTGCAAATAACAACACACTTGCCTAATTACACACCCTACTAATATATATAATCCTAACGCATAACTGCCATCAGTTGGTTTCTATGAATAACTGCTATTGTGCAGTTTCTAATACAAAACTAAAGCAGAATTACTAATACAAGTTATTATATATAACATGTACTCCCAATAATAACTGCCTCTAATCCATCAACGGATTCTTCCTAAGCCACTTGGATCTTGGTTCCCATTACCAGCAATCTTTGAAATATAAAATATTTAAGTAAATATTAAATTTTCAATAATTGATGATGCAGTAATATTTCACCTTTTGCTGAGTAATAGAGATGGAAATTAAATAAGACTCACACCTGGAGGGTCCACACTGAAGACACGCAGATGACGCAAATCCTTCCTGATTGGATTAGACAAATCTTCAGAAGAGACTACCCATGGCAATGGTGGCAAGCATGCCAGCACTTGTGAAGAGAATGGCCGTGTATTTATATCATTTTCTATCAAAACCACCTATTTTGTAACAAAAAAGGAGAAGAGATGCCATATCATAATATGGTTTAGTTAGTTAAAAAATATAATAAATAGTTGCATTATCAGATTCAGAATTCAGATATATGAAAATGTGCAATAGTGAGTATTCTATGATGCATGGATCATATTTAAGTACAGCAGTACAAGTATCAAATACAATATTGGCAACTGCCAAGACACAGATATGACATTAGCCAAAACATTAGAATTCAGGTACAACACGATTCAAAATAAAATAACAATATGTCATGAAATGCCAAGAAAACTCATCAAACCATCATAATATATCACAAATACAAAATGATAAATGGGTCATTCCATAAGTGGGGGAAGTGTAGGGTTTTCTTATTTGGTATTAGTCAGTACAGACACACTGAAAGCCAGCATTTACCAAATTCTGATGTACAAAACCATCTTGGAATAAAAATCAAATCAAAATAAATAAACATATAGAAAACAGTGCAGGATAGTAGTATCTAATGATGTCTGCACTCTGAAGTCGACAGTATCCGATAAGTATCAATGTACCATCCTACAACAGTGTGGCAAACATTTTAAATGTTTCCTTGCTTGTATGAAAGGTATTTTCAATTCTGTGGTTCCTTGCATGTATTGAAGGGGAATTGCAATTCTGTTTCCTTTCTAGTTAATGAAATCATCAACAAAATGGAACAAGCTGAGTAAGTTGCAGAGAGCACAAGCATGTTGCCAAGTTCCTAATGACTTGCTCTAGTGACTGATGATTATACTAGTTTCACAACTTTAAAATCTCACATTCTAATCATCAGAAGATAATGAGATGAAGGGAAAAGAAATCACTTCCTAGACAGTATTATATGCATGTTTCATCAAAAACATTATAGCAATAAGTAGAAGTTGCCACATACTCATTCATTGTTTTTCCCACTATTCATACAAAGAGAGAAATCATACAAAATCCAATTTTCCATACCTCGCTTTCAGTATCTCTATCACCTATCTCCCCTATAGTTCGCACATAATGGCCTGATGGATATCGAGACTGACGATCCCAAGAATCAACTGCCACAATAATCCTCTTATCCAAAAGGTTCTCAAGTTGACGGGTTTGGATTCGAATCTTGGGAATTCTGCGATCTTTGGAGACAAACAAGGCATGGGCAATACCACCACTCCCTGCAGGCATAGGCATTGGCTCCAAAGATCCACAATACCTGAAAAGAGATTTAAATATACCAATCATGAAACAACAGAACATATACAATTAGAAAATGAAATATACAGACACAAACTTATTGGTTAACATTTCAGCAAACAAAAAGTACTGATAACTGATAAGTTTAACAAGATCAACATTTTAATAAACAAAAATTTCTGATCAGTTAACAAGGTTTCACGTTTCTAAGAACAAATAGCATATCTATCTTAAAGAAAGAATCTACATGAACCTTTATGCTCAAAGACATGTCAAATTTTCCTTTTGATTTTACTTTAATTTTTTACCTTATGTGTTGCACCTAAAGCTACCTAAAGTATGACATATGAACTATGAAAGAATAGGTAGCTAGTGTGCCACATAATCACATCACAAAGATTAATTATAAAGTTAACTATCCCATTTGCATTGACAGTATAAACAGTAAACGTATTTTGACAGTTACAAATATATTACCCAGAAAAAAGATGCTGTACACATCTAATAATGTCCTACAGATATGCAGATGAATAGATGTAAACAACATTCATGAGCCTACACCAATGTGAACAAACAATTTAGAATTTGTTCGCTTTGCAGTTTGCTTGCCAGGTTCCCTATTTATGAGGCAATTTTAGTGGATGACAAAATTTCTTGCTTTCGTGAAATGGAGTTTGAAGAAGTCCTCAAGGTAAAAATAATTGCACCCTTAAACTTTGGTAGATTTAATCATTGATAATAGAGTTCAGAGTACAGAGAGAGTGAGGGAGAATTTAGGGAAAGAAAATGTTATTCATTTAATTGTGTTTTACAGAGAAAAAAGTGTATATATAGAACATCAAAGCTTCTCATAGAAGCAACTAACTAACTGCTGACTCAGGAGCTAACTAACAGATTAGTCTAACAGAATTGTAACTGTACAAACAGAACAATAGGTTACTCTATTAATTGACACCATTTCATAGCCTCTATGAATAAGTGGTCAAGAGTTATATCTTTACAGCTCCTATTTTTCTAGATATAAGTTAAATTTCAATACAAGGAAGGTGGGCCTGTGCATTGTTCACACTTCAAGGCCCGAAGAACACTTGTTTTAGGAGGTCTGTTAGATATAAAAACCATTCGCAGAGTCTTTGCCTAAGAGAGTAAACTTTTGGGATATTTGGTCATTGACAATGACTACAAAATTTTAAAAAAAAAAAAAAAATTCCGCCAGACAAGCATAACTTGCATGAGTGTAGAGCACCCAATCTCTGACAACAAACCAGCAGACCTATATGTTCCAGTTCCATTTGCCTTGTATTAACTTAGAGGATTTGTTCATGGAACAATACTCGAGATGGTTAAGGATTTTTAAGAGTGTTGCATTCTAAAAGGGCAATGTAATCCATATTCTGCTATGAAAAAACTGTGAAGGCACTTTCCCTTATCATCGGTACTTACCAAAGTTGAGACTGAGGTTATCATTTCTATCTTTAAAGGAACTATTAGTTCAAGATTGAGCCAATACAAAGTTTTGGCTGTTCAAAAGGGATAAAAATAGATCTCATCATCCAATTAAAGTATTTAATAATTTAAATGCCAAAATCCCTCCAAAAGAATGAGAGAACACTTTCCTTTTATCCTATTTCTGTTTTTATATTTGTGGAATTCTTTCTTACACCAGTCCTTCCACATGCATCCGCAATTCCTCATGGACAAATTTTTTATTAATATAAGGAAAAATAACTACAGAATGTTCACAAAAACATTGCTGCAAAATGTTTGCCTTTATGTGCTTTTTAACATTTTAAGCCAAATAGGTTGATGCTAAAATGATGTAGAAAGCAACATAGGCTCATGTGCTAGTAAAATGAATGCACCTCATTCACATATGGTGCCAATTAGCATTAGAAGAAATGTGGTCAACAGCTACAGCCAAAAATCCAAAATTACATTGCCGCTTCGGTACACTTCATCTTTTATATTTTTGTATTTAAGTTCAGATCTATCTCTACATTTCTCTACCAGTTCTTACTAATTCACACAAAAACTGATATAAAACAATGACAATAGCAGAACATCCCTTAATTAATGGAGATAAAGAGATATTAGTTTCCTCTAATGAAAAAAGGTGAATTCAGATTCCAATCAAATGAATACCAGTTTGTAAGTAAAACAGAAATGCTTTGTTAAGGGAAAAGGAAAACAAGAGACGTCGGATGAATCCCATGCATCTAAAGTCTAAACTGTACAGCAGAGCTCAATTATATGACTAAGATCATAACCACACAAATCATTGTTAACCTAATTAACATAAATGCATGATTTCATTAGCCTATACAATGAACTTAAACACTATTTACATATTTCCAACATGCTCCACATAATTAAAAAGATACTTACGAATGCCAGTTTCTCTTTATAATGCCAACAATACGACCAGAAGGACGACTGGGCACAGCATTTACTTGTTCAGAAGAACCCTGCTGAGAAATAGTTCTAGGTGCATCATCAGCACTATTTGGAGCTAGATGAACATCTTCATCCTCATCCTCGTCTTCTGCAAGCAAATAATATTACTTGAAGGAGAATTCAAATAGAAAAACAAGTTCACAGGCATGTGCATACACAAAGACTGAAGCTATTTCAGCCTTAAGAAGTAGCATGCACTGGTCAAATACAGTATGGAAGAGAAGAAAACAAAGCAGCATGTTTTCACACTTATCCAGCTCATATTAAGGCAACTTTAATATAAATCTCTCAATAACTTAAATATGTGAACATGCAGCACTAATGAAAAGCTCTTGGTATTAACGTAATTGTACTTTCAGTCCTAAGGCATCTCATCCCCTCTTTCCCTTGTATTTCTTCTCTCCTGTAATAAAGTTTCTTTTTCCGTCCAAAATAATAAAAATAATATAAGTACACAAAGAACATTACTGTCTGACTTAGTCAAAAATCATGAACCAAATGAAAATAACCTTGGGAGAACCACACCACAAAAACTAGCTATTCTAACTGGAGAGCCCAAGGCCTTATAAACCCCATATTAGAATCCCATACTTCCAATGAGGGACACAAGTCCCATAACTTGCAATTGGATCCTAACACAAAATGAATGGGAAGGCTTATTTGTGAATTGAAATGCATCATAAATTGTAGGATTTATGATAAATTACTAGAAATAGCATAAAATATATTTTATCAAAATAAAACATTACAAACATCCATATATTAGCATTTTGAATCCAAATAACTCATTATTTAGTTAACGAATTGAAACATAAATTTCAAAATAAATTGAAATTCATGACATATAGTCGAAAGGGAAAAAAAATGAGAACACTATCATTGTTGGACAAAAAAATATCATAAAAAGTAGAAAATAACAAAACATAGTAGGGTTTCTTACATGCAAAGTGGACTAGCAGACCAAAAGTAACCAGAAAACAGGAGTTCTCATGGGAAGAATAGAAAAGGGACCCAGGCAACAGATTTATGATTGAATTTCTTTTTATATGGAGACAGACAAAAAGTTCAGCACTCTACTCCTGTGAGAAAATGAGAAAGGAAATTTTTCTGATTGTGCTTAAGTGTTTTTTCCACCAACGTAATTGACTTATTGATATTCAAGAGCATTACAAAGATAACCAATTTACCAGAGAACAATTAACGATACCAAAAGTGCTCTCGAATAGTATCTCGGGATTGGTCTGAACCTAGATCTCCTAGACCAACCCAGTTCACCTGGACCGATAACTTGAGAGGCACATAACACCAACAAGGGGGCAAGCGTAGAACGTGTGACCCTGGACAGGTCATACGGACCATGTGACCATAACCGCCTAACTTTCCTACCCAAACTTGCATGTAGAAAACGAACCCCAAGTATGAAATTTAACCCAACTCTCATAATCTACTCCCTATCTTCTTCATACACTAACTTGGACGTCGAAGTGCATGCAAGTACTCCACCGTCGCTGCGTATCCCATCACCACCACACTCCACCGTATGACATCTAGATCTGAACCAGATCTTTGTTGCTGAACCGGTTCTTCACCATTTCCACCAAACACCAAGTTCACACGGTTAAACAATAGACCATACTCAAGAAATGTGTTACTTTCTTCATGGCTTTTTAGAAAAGATGGCAAATGTCTCCCAAGTCTGAGAAATTTGAACACAAATTCTCTGAAGAAGAATATCTTCAATTGAAAGCCACAAACCAAGCTCAATTATCTTCTGCCACTATTGCTTCAACAGCTTGTGTCTCACTATCTGCTAATTGTCCATGGATAATCAATTAGAGTGCCTCTAATAACATTTCTAGTAACCTATCTTCATTCTCCTTCTAAATATCCTCATCTCATTAGCAAATGGGTCTAAGGTTACTTCCAAAGGAATTGGTCAAGTTTCCCTCTCTCCTTCATTAAACTTGAAATATGTCCTTTTCACATCCCTAATTGTCCTTTTAATTTAATCTCTTTTAAGTCAATTAACTCGGTCTCTAAATTGCCCAGTAACATTTGATGTTGAACATAGTATGGCTCAAATGAATGTAAATCTTAAGGTCTCTACTATATAGGATCAACTCCTTCTATGGCTTGTGTTGCTACTACTACATTCCCAAAGATTCTCCATGATGATCTCAGTCATCCAAATTTGTCAAAATCAAAGCATATGGTCTCAAATCTTGAAATACGCAAATGTTATCTTGTGAGTCTCGTCAATTAGACCAACATGTCTGCTCTTCTTTTCCAAAACCAATTGAAAGTAGACGTAATTCTACTTTTTCCCACTATTCTCATTCAGATATATATGGTCCAAGTCCTATATCTTCCTTTGGCTTCAAATATTTTTTTATCGATGAATTTTTTTCCATGCACTTGGGTGCATTTTACGAAGAATTATCAAAATTATTAATATACCCACTATTCTCATTCAGATTATTACAAGTTGCATGTCTGCCTTATGGCAGGGTACAAATAATCTAGCAATTAACATACCTTCATGGGCTATAGATAGAGATGAGACTCCTTGCCACTGGTCCTGAGGCAGAAGTTCAGCTGCCACAATATCCCCATCAAATGCTCGATTCATGTTTGAGCGCCCATAAATAATTATTTCATCACCAATGCTCTCACTCCCAACATATGCTTCAAATGGATTATAACGGTTAACACGAAGTTTCCCTTGATGATATATTCCACGATGCAAACCAGAAGTAATTTCTGACATCGGCTTATGCTGAAAATTAATATAGCATCAATACTCCATCCTGTCATTTTAACCAAATGTGCAGACACACATTACTATATAGAAATGAAATTAACTGGATACCTCGGAGTAGATGACTTTCCTCTTGGATGGTCTAAGATCTTCAACCTCTTCCATGTCCACATCTTCAGATGCAGGCCGCACAAGCAGATCAAGTAAATCAGGTTGGTCCAAAGACTTCACATATGACTCAACTGAAACAAAAGACAAATTGAATAGTAAGATTTTAGGATGACTTCATTCAACAAAACTGTTAGTTTTGATATTCCTCAAAGACACAGCTGAAGTACAATGGATGTCTAGCTATTCAACATACATTTCAATTACCATGAAAGATAACTACCTGTTTCGGCCAAAATACCCTCTTCACTAGCCTTCCTTTTGTTCTCTTTGTCATTAGTTAAAAGCAACACCTTTACTGCACCACCAAGATGATTCTGATACCACTGAGTAGCCACTCGAATAGCTGCATTGCCACTATTTAAAGTTAAAGCCTCAAAACAATTTTATCTTTATTGGCAACTCATGTAAAAAACCATCCAATGAACCAGAAAGCATATAAAAATATAAAAAAAAATAATTATAAATTCAAAGCCCATCTGAAAAGCTAACCTCTATCATTCCTATCATTTTTAGTTTCCCCACTCATTTCCTTAATATATGTATCCCTGCCAATAGAGAGAGAAAATATCAAATCAATATAGGTAGTTGTTGGATATGCAACAAATTAAGAAACTGATCAACCTTACTGCATCCTTAATTTTCCCTTCCTCTCCTTTGTAATACTGTAACACAATCTCACCCTAACTACAAAGTACAAACTAATAGTAAGTCACGAAAAAGGGGGCCAAGAAGAACTACCTGTGGTATTCATTGGAAAAAACAAAGAACTTCCTCATGGAATTGCTACAGATAGCTCTTATACGGTTGTAAACAGACATGTTCTTGTTCTTAACCTCTTCCAACACAATGGACAACACCACAACATCGTCAATTGCCGGATTCTCCAGCAAATCAATCTGCAGCAACAACACACATTCCAATTCACAAAAAAAAGAAGCCTCAGTTGAATTAAGGCGAGAAAAATAGAGGAGGAAGCGGACCTGGTTGAGAACGACATTGGTGTCGACGACGAGAATGATGGAAGGCGAAGCACTGAGGCGAGCACTGGAAGAATCGCAAACGGTGCAAAACGGTGCGCCACAGTATATATCGTCGCGCAGGTAGTGCTCCCGCACTTGCTACTCCCAAACAAAGAAAACAAAAAAAAAATAATTAATTAATTCATAAATAAAAGAGGCATAAAAAATATAAAGAAAAGAGATTGAGTAAGTTAGGGTTAGAAAGGAAGAAGAAGTGTGTACCTTTATGACTTTGCCACCTTTGGTTTTCTTGACGAAGGACTTGTTGTGGAGCATGTTGACAGCGGAGGAGATTGCTCTGCGCTGAGTAACCCTACTTGGAGAGTGTGTTCGTTTCGAAGCTTTCTCTACTTTGGAATGGTGAAGATGCTGGCGTGGAAAAGAAAAAGTTGATTCTTCCGGGAAAAAAAATTCACCTTAGCGCCTAAGAAAGGAACCGGTGTTGGGAGTAGGACCGCGGTGTTTTCCGGCGGTGATCACAATCGCCGGAGTGTCGGAGCAGGACGCAGGTGCGGGCGTGCAGCGGCGGCACTGTGGAGGTAGCAGAGGGCAAGCAGTTCAAGAGAATTGTAGCGTGTTAAGTGGTGCGAAAGGTGTAGGAAATTTGACCGAATTACCCTATGATTAATTATGACTTAATCATACAATTAATTTCTTAATTATAACGAATTGTACATTTTTTCCTTATGATGCTGTGATTACTATGATATGTACATTTGATAAAATTGATGTGTATATTTATTTTTAAATTAATGTTTTTTTCTGCATGCATGTTTATCTATGATCTTTGATAATCTACGATTTACTTTTTTGCATTGTTCAAAGTCCAATCTTTACTCTGTCAGTGTTAAAGATAAAAAAAAAAATTATAATTTTTGTCCTTGATTTATTCCTGTTCTAGTCCAAAATGTGGGCAATCAACATTTTAATATTAACATCTTAATATTGTATGGAATTTTATAAAATAGGATCAAATTTTGTGAATTAAATTATTAAGGAACCAAATTTAAAACTAAAGATAAATTAGGGACTAAATTTACAATTTTATCAAAAAAAAAATATAAACACACAAAAGCATTAATATTCATTAATATTCACATAATTGGATATCTTTTTTAAAAAAAAAAATTGTGGGCGAGTGAGCATGTGGAAAAGAAATAAAAGCTACATTTAGCTAAGAGAGAAATAAAATTTGGAATTACATCAGAGATCCTATAATATATTAAGTAATATTCTTTTAAGAAAAAAACATTAAGTAATATATTGATGCTAATTTATAGGAGAAAATTTTGTTTTGTGAGTCTTTTTTAATAACGTTGATTTAACAAATTGTCGTGATAAATACAATTAAAAAGTATGTTTTAATATATTTTTATATAGCTAATAAAAATATTTTATTAGTCATTAATTAGAATTTGATTTTAAAAGATAAATGGATTTATTGAAGAAAAAAAATAATTTAAAAACAACATTCAAATTTATATTTATATTTGTTATAAATTTTAAGTTATCTCCTGATATTTATTATGTAATGAATGTATGATTTTTTATCCCTCAAAATTATATAATTTTTGGATTTGTTCTCTAATAAATATTTTCTTTGCGCTTGTTTTCTAATTTTTATTTTATTTTATTTGTATTTCATTTCTGCAATTACGTTGGCTATGTAAAGTGGACTCCTAAATATTTCTAAATTAATCTTTTGGTGTCAATAATATTTCATGATTTTTCTTTCAGGCACTCTTTTTTTTTTATTGAGTGTGTTTTCATCAGATGACAAGATACGTCAAGCTAACAAAATCAATATAATGAGAGATGCGTTAAGCTAACAAAGTCAATATAATGACAAGTACAAAACATAAAATATTTCCTATCACTAAAATATCCCTACTAAGGGGAGGTAGGACTAAGCGGAGCAAAAAGGATTTTTTCGATGATCAAATGCAAAAAATCATATATTAAAGCCCAATACAAAAATAGATAATATTTCAAGGACAATAACATATTTAAGTATTTAATAAATGTAGTATTTAGTGACATTGTGTAATTTGACTATTTGTTCATTTTTAACAATAAGTATCTATAAAATTATAAATCGAAGATCTTCATTTTAAATACAAGCCGTGCATAAAAAAATTATAAATATGCCATATTTAATAATTTTTATTTAAATATTCAATCATGTTATTTAATTTAACTATATATTTTAAATTTGATAAATAGAATACATTGGTAGAAAGTCAAAATTTCTTACTATATCAATTAAAGTCAATTTTGTTACTTTTGAGATTAGTCCTAATCCGCAAGAACTGAATGCACTAAATGATATTGGGAGAAAAATCAAATGGTCGAAACAAAATTATTTTTCATAGTCTAGTTTTATGATTAATATCATTCATTCATTTAAATTTATTTTTCTAAAAGGAAAAAAATCAAATATTTTAAAAATTGTCTTAATTTTACACATTTAATCAAAGGTCACAATCTATATTATAAATGTTATGCGATTTTAATATCTTTCCTACGCTTATCAACTCTCAAACTCAAATTTTGATTTCAAATATCATTTTTTTAAATTCTAATATCTTTTCTTAATAAACTTTGGTTGTGAACTTTTCATTTTACTTTTTTAGTTGTCCTGTCAATACATTGGTTGCTTGAAAGAAACATAAGAAAAATAATTTTACAAATATAAATAGTAGATGTTACTTATTGACTATGATTTATTGATTACAATCATGCATGGATGTTATTTCACCCTTCCTCCTCATCACTTATAGCATATTATTATTTTATTTTGAGATGCTTGCAAGCAAATATTCACCATTTTACTTGTCATCACTTTGGTGACAAGTAAAGTAAATTGTAAAAACAAGTTAAAACATAATTACTAAACTCAATTACAAAAGATATTTGTAAAATCATTAAAATAGGTTATTGTGGTAGGAGAATAAATACCAATATTGATACCAAGAGACTTAATCAAGTCACAACTAGTAATACAATTATAGACAAAATGGTTGAACAAATTGTTACACTTTGCTTTACAGTCATCCATACATTTTGAATAAAGAGGAGGATATGGTTCTTGAGATGCACAGTGGAGAGCACATTTGACTCTACACAAAACTCCACCAAATTACTCAAACATGCATCAATTCAACTTTATTTTTCTGAAACTTTCTTTCTAAAAAAAATCATATAAATCACACAACAGTGGTGTTATAAATTAAAAAAATTCGTTGAGAGCTTAAAGTCATTATAAAATAATCTGAACCAATTTAAAATTGGTGGCATTATCCATTTAACCGGAAGAAGTTTCATACAAATAACCATGCATTTGAACAAATTTAAAATTGAAAATACAAAAAGTAAAAAAAAAAAAAAACTTTCTTAAACATCAAAACAAACGAATTTGTTAGTTAGTTTTAATTAATAATGTCATAAATTTTAATTTTATTAAAAAATACCCTTTTAATTAATTGGTTAAGGTAATGGTAACATTCAATGCCACTATACCTCCACCTAGTTTTGCCTTGATGGTTTTCAATTACACGGTTTCCTGTCTATAAAGAATAGTAGGAAAATCAAGTAATGAAGGGTAATTCCAAAACAAATCATAATAATTTCGAATTCCAATATTATTTGTAACAAATTCTCACCATAATAGAGGAAACAAATCCCAAACAACACAAATTAAAACATATCCTAATTAATAAGATTTTGAGTGCAATTGTCCAATTGATAATATAAAGTGTAGATTGAGCACTTGGAATGCTAAGAATTTGTTGTTTGCGGGGAGATTAACCCTCTCCAAGTTTGTCCTCTCCGCAATCCCATTTCATTCGATGCGGTCAGTTTTTTCTCCCACGATGTGTTCGAAGAAGCTGACCAATTATGTCATAATTTTTGGTGGGTAATTATGAGAGTAAGGTAATTTTTTACTCGAACTTAGTCTTGCAATATGATATTCTCATTCATATCAAAATTAAATTAAAAAAAGATAAATATATTAATTTTATTAATTTAATATATTTATAATTTTTTTTCTTCTAGTAGAGAAATCACACATTATAATAAAACATAAATTTAAATAAATTTATATTCTCAGTCAATTATAAATTATTATATATGTTATTTTTTTAGTTTATTTTTATAAAAATTATTTTTAAATTAATTCTATACTAAAAAACTTCACTTATAACAGCTTATTGATAGCTAAAATTCAGAAATGTTTAACAAAATTAGGATTTGTATGAGTAGTGAATGAAATGAAATAATAAATAAAAATATATGATAGAGCAAAATGGCGGGAAGGAACCGGCTAAGAAGATTTGGCGGGAAACGATGACATAAAAAGGGTGCCTTCGGCTGAAAACCGTTCCTCATTCCGATTTCTATTTTCTACAGAGTGAAGCGAGCGAGCGAGTCACGACTCAGTGAGCGATGGTGGGCCCACAGTACGATTTTCTGGCGAACCCTTTGGGCGCCGTCAGATCCACCTTCGACGCCGCCGTAGCCTCCGTTCCCGATCCCTCCGCCTTCGACGGCCGCGACTGGGGCGTCTTACCCCTCTTCCAACACTTCCTCTCAGATCCGTCCAGACTCTCTCAGGTTCAATCTCAAAATTCCAAGAGAAAAAAACAAAACCCTAATCTTCAATTATAATACTAATATTTCTCAATTTTTTGATTAATTAATGGAACAGGTTCCTCTTCTGACCCCTGCCACCATCCAATGGGTGAAGCCCAATACTCTCGTTCGGTTTCGCGGGATGATACAAGACATGCTCGGGAATGAATTTTACGTTGGCGCTTATAAGGTTTTCTTTTCTATCGCGTTGTTAATTTAAAGATTCGTTACCTCGAGCATTAGGTTTAATTTAAGGGAAAATGTTAAATTTTGTTTTGGGTGTATGCTTATTGAAGGATGGTTCGGTGTGGAGGACCAACAAGTTTATGGATGCTTCTCAATCTCTTACGGCTTCTTCGGCGGATATGCGAATCTGGGAACGTCGACTGCTTTATTGTGTTCCGGTGAGGCATTTGGGGTTGCTGTTTTCTCTATTTTCTCACCCATGTTCAGTTTTTTGTTGTATAAATGGTTGATGATTTTGGTTAAATTGTAGAATTTTGAAGGATTAGCTTTGTTTATTTGTATGTAGGTTCCGGGATTGAGTCCATGGACTCAAGTTTCAACTGAAGAATTTGGCCATCTATCTATGGATCGGACATCAGAGAATAGAGAAAAACGGAGGAGAGAAGATGATGAGTCTTCTGATATGCCTGTAATTTCTGGCCTTGTGTTACTGCTTCTATTGATTTATTGCTTCCTCTAAATCATCATGTGACGGGTATATGAACCCCTGAAACATTTAGGGCCTTACATTCTTATTGTTTAGCCATATTGGTCCGTCTAGTAATATGTTTTGGATGTTGAGTTGGTTGTTTCATTTGTGCTTCAAGATAAAGGTGATGCTTTGGAATCTATAGGTTTTCATTATAAATTTTGGAAATGCTAGATACAGGACAATTAGTTTTTTTTTTTTCATTTTTCTAACTGGTCTATGCTTATTCACAGGTCTCTGGTGATGAGGTTCAGAATTCTCCAAATACTAAAAGAATGGTATACTAAGCTTTCATCTGACATTGTGTTAATGGATTTTACTTGCAGAAAATAATCAACCAAAGATTAGCTTTATTAATATTTTGTTAAGTGGTTCGCCAAAAACTGTGCTAATTTCTGTTGTTCCATGGTGGTTTGCTTTTAATTTTATTTCTCAATTTCCATTTATTCAAACTAAGATATCTGTGATCCTAATTTGAGTAAAGCCATACCAAGCTTCATTCAAGTCATCAGTATCATATTTAGATGACAAATTATGAGGTCTTGAGAGGTTTATAAGTTATACAGACAGTTAGGTCCGGTTGTATTTTTTCAATTTATGATACCAGATGGTCTAATTTTTATTGCTCCTTGCAAACTTCTATTATGGTTTTTGAGAATTAATCTTCATGGTTGTTTTACAGAGAGAAGGTGAACACTCTTCCCTTGCTTCTAATTCTCGAGGAGCTGCGACTGAGATTGCCAGCTCTGGTACCAGTTTGGTGTCTGGTCTTGATAGCAATTCACCTCCCTGTCTTGTGAAGGTATGAATTCGTCTCTTTTACTTCTAAGTTCTTAGGGGATGTATTTTATTGATATTTTAAGATCAATTTATTATTATTATTCTAATTTCATGGAATTATAGCAATTTCTTCCCTCATTTTCCTCTGTATTATGCCAGATATATGATTCTCCAGATTCTGAACTGAAACTGAATGACATTTTTGAGTTTGTGGGTATCCTTACATCTGACCTAGAGCTTGAAGAGGACAATGAAGATTGTGATTTATCAGATGGGATTTCTGAGGATCCTTTGTGCCATCTCCCACCTAGCAAGGTATGCGCTTTGATTTTGCATTTGAGCAGGGCCACTTGATCTATGGGAAATAATAAGAGGCTATATTGTTCTTTTAGGAACAACCACCAAGAGGCATATGCATTTGTGTATCATGTCTATGTCCACCCAACATCTGGTTTTTAAATTTGCATTTTCCCCTCTTCTGCAGGTGCCATACCTTCATTGTTTTATTCACAGGAAATTAGCGGTTCACGACTTCCTTCAGCATAACCCTATTGTAGAGGTAGCTTTCTTATGTACCTAAATGTTTTTTATTCATCTGAGCAAAGTACATGTTGTGTTATTGTTTAGTTCTCGAGTTGGATCATTGTCTCAGCTTAAAAACACCTTGCTGAAAAAATTATGTGTTTGATCTCACAGCCAAGACCCAACTTGGTCAGAGAAATCAGGGAAGCATTGCTAAGGCATCTCACGGCTGTTCTTGGCAATGATGATTTCGCTACTCATTTCATGTTGCTGCATCTTCTATCCAACGTATGCGGTTCTTAATAGATCATTTTCTTTAGTCATTTTATGCACTGTAAATGTTCTATTTATTGTTCTTCATATTGCTTATTTCCCATTTCTAATCATGCTTTTTCTTTGTATGCTTCTAATTCCTCCACCCTCCATTTTGAGAGTATTTGTTTGATGGATCGTTATTGAACAGGTGCATGCTAGAGCAGATGATCTTGCTGTGGGAAAGCTTTCATTAAATCTTACTTGTTTTAGCAAAGAAATTGTGTCTGTATTTGGAAAACCATTAAGCGCTGCTCTGAAGAACCTCCTGCCATTCACATTTTACATACCCCTTACAGTTGAATATTTGAATACTGTTTCACTTGTGCCAAAAAAGAATTATGATACTAACAGGTACTTACATTTTATTAGTCCTTCTGAACATGGACTTCTTCCCAGTATACAAATATATTCACATCTTTTAGTGTTAATACTCCAGGCTGGAAACTGGAGTCTTTCAACTAGCTGAAGGTTCACACTTGATTGTTGATGAGACCAAACTAGAAGCTGGAACGCTCAACTCTGTAGGGGTAGAGAATACAAGGCTGCTGAAAAATTTAATGGAATTGCAAAAGGTAATTGTTTGCCTGTCTAGCCCTTTTATCTTATTGAACTCTCGTGTTTTCAGTTATAATTTGTGCATGCCTTGTGCAACTGTTGGGAACCTCTATCAACCATTATATGCTGTGAACTTGCTAATATGTAGAAACAATCTCTATTTACAGTTTGATTGTTTGCAACTAATTTTTTGGAGGTACTATTAAAGATGACATGCACTTGTTATGTGTTTCAGGTTGAATATGATTTCAAGTACTATAAAGTGGATATGGCAACGGATTTCCAACTGCTAGTTTTGTCAGAGGGGAAATCAAATATCTTGCCAGCTGATGTAATTGTACCGTTCCGGCCTTCTGCAACCAGTTGCTCTGAAGCTGTGACTGCAGAAGCTTTGGAGGCTTGGAGGTGGTATTTGGCCACTGTTAGACAGCTATCACACACTATTGAACCAGAAATGCAGAAGGTATGAGTGTCGTTGGCACTAGTATTCACGAACAAGTGTTCTTCTGGGTCAAGCTAGTTGTGAATAATTTATTTAGCCGTTAGCCTACACATACTCAGCAACCAACAAATTTCTAAGCTCGCCTGAAGTGACATTTTAGGTTTATTCTTCCATTTCCACTTCAATCCATAAAATTATCAGCTGAAGATACACATATAATTCACTATTTATATTTACAAGAATACATTCCAGGGGGGAAACATAATGTTGGCACTCTAGTTCCTTCATTGTTTAGTTGAAACCACCTATTAGCTTACCCATAACTTCTAGTGCATAATTAAATGTTATGATGGAGAATGCATAACAGCCTTTGCGCATTTGCGTGTTTTCAGGTGGTAGAAACTGATCTAGTTGCAGCAAGACAAGCAGACAGGAGCTTGAGCTCCCAAGACTTAAGCAGGTTAGTTAGTGACTATTCTACATGTATTGGTAGCATTTTTCTTTTTCCGTAGCACAACTTTATTGAATCATTGTTCCCCTACCTCTTACACCTGTTTCCCTTCTCCCACAGATTGGTAACAATGGGCCGTCTCATGTCATTGAGCTATGGTGAGACCAGCTTGTCACTAGAACATTGGCAAACGGTCAAGGAACTAGAGAGGCTGCGAAGAGAGAGGCTACAATGAGACACAATATGGAAGCACAAGTGGTACCAATTTGTACAAGGTTTTAAATGAGTGCAGTTCAAAGGGTCTGGCTGTTAGTTCTGATTACCAGAGCTGTCTTTATGGGTGCTTATTTGGCCAGCATACTTAAAAGACAGATAGTCGGTTCCATAAGTTGTGAATTCAGTAAAATGCAATATAAGGCCGTTTTACTAATCCTTGTACGAATCTCTTGCCTTGTTTTTTGTTAGTATTCAGGTAGATATCCTGTTTTCATATGCACATGTTCTAAATGTAATATGTGCATAGAAGCGAGTGCACCAAGCGTTTTTTCAGCCATAAATTGTGAAATGGCTGTGAACATAGAAAGGTTAGCTTGGATTGAAGTAAAGATCCGTAGAAGATGGCATAACCCCATAAGGCCTTAGGGCTGCGCAGGCGGGGGAGGTGGGGTGGGGATCTGCGCCTTAACTTTTTCCTTCAGGACTAATTATAATTTAAAATTGTTTCTGAATTATAGTACCTTATTTGGTGCTGATGTCTTTACCTAAACATCATTTGATCTTATTTGTCTTCCGCTGATAAAAAGAAAGATTAAATAAGAACTAATACTAAAAGAGATTGTTGAAAAAAGTAATATATAGTAGCCGTTAAGTTTGCTAGAAGTACAAGTTTCTAAAGTTTATAGATAGATGGATTAACACAACATGACAATAATGTATAAATATCGCGGTAAAAAAAAAAACCATTGTTAGTAGCTGACCAGCTAGCAAACTGAGAAGAACTTCTGGAGGAGTCAAAATCATTGCTGAGAAAGCAAATTTAAGCTTTATCTTACAAGCCAAGATAAGATCTTATAAACGAATTCAATCAATGGTTCTAGTTATAAATGGTTGAGTACCCTTTTCTTTAGCTTAAAATTGATCTAAAATAGCTCTAATCTATATATCAAAAAATGATTTAAAATAGGGCTTCATTACAATTTACAAAGCATTACTAAACTTCGAAATGGTATCAAATTTTGACCTTGAAATGTGTCTATATACATATGTCATGTTCTGCAATTCATTTTCGTTATTAAAAATACAACCATCTAGACAGGACGAACACCACCGCCACTAGGATGACCAACAATAACAATTTAAATTTCATATTTTTTTATAACAGCTTAACTCTTAAATTTGAGAAGCTTTTTGGGACACAATTGTGTTACCCGAAGAAGTTAGCTAGTCAGTCTCTTTTCTTTCGGTATGGGAAAAACGTTGCATTTTTATTCTTTATAGTTGCTATTGCTATTGATGGTCCAAGCCAACCCAAAGTCCTCGTCCCAGTGCAATAAGAAATTGGAAAAGTAGAAAAAAGGAAAATGTATAAAAAAATTATTGACTTTTAGAATCATATATTACTTGGTAATCTAGCCTATGTATATAGAGGCAACAACCCAATTCAATATTAAAACATGGAACAAGAAACTGGTTTATTTTTTCACATGCGTAACAAGCGCAGGACAAGGAGTACTGAAGTGAAAATCCTAGTAAAATGAAGTCGGTGCAAATTTCTTAATCAAATTTAATATAGTCACTGAAAATGCAAGAGTTGGAAAAAGACCTGTAATCAGAAAGCATATTCAACTTGATATTAAATGGCCCCCAAATTGGTTTTTGTACCATTGTGGGGGATAAAAAATACAAGGCAATTGAGATCATCAACACCTTTTAGTTCATCAAAAGGCATCGATCAATGTGACAGATATAAAATTAAAGACGTTATATTATATTAGTCCTAGCGGGTGCCATATAGCCACCACAGCATTAGGGGCCATGTTGGCCTGAAACTCCTACTAATCTACCTTTTCTTCTCTTTCCCCACCCTTTCCAACTATAACAAAAACAAGTGAACAATGCCATCATATATTACACACAAAATGTGAACTTAAAAATTATTATGGTTCCTAGAACTGTGCCCCTTCAAATGTTTGTCCAAATTGCCAGTTAGCAGGCACAATGTTGTTGCTAGTGAGAGTCCTGCCATCACTTGTAGTGACCTGAAAAGAGAGGCTTTGCCCATTGAGGTAAGAATTGCTTTGCCAATTCTGCCCCCAGTTTCTAGACATGGTTTGCCACCCAGTCCTTGAGCCTTTGATGGACACAGAATGAACATCTCCTGCTCCACCAACATTTGTGATGAGAACCAAGTTGAAGTAAGAGTGACCATTGATGGTGAACCTGATCCCTCCTTTCTTCACACAGGGGACTCTGTTTTAGGCCAAAAACAAAAGCATGTTGGAGAATTAGGTCTCACATCGATTAAGTAAAGACAAGATTTAGTATTTTTTTTCATATGTAGGAATTGAAGAAAGTACTAGAAAGTTTAGTACAACTCATGCATTTATTCAACCAATTGAACTAGAATCACTTAGTAGACAAGTTTTAGTATATGTAAGTATAAAAGGTTAAGTCTTATTGGTTGGAATCTTCTAGATGATCACAATGAGCTTAAAGCTAAAATTGGAGGGAAAAAAAAGTAAAATAAAAATACTTGAGGTGTTTGTAATGTTTCATTTATTATTACCTTCTGAAGGAAACAGGAACAATTCCAGCTTTGTACTGAGCAATTTGCAAGAAAGCAGGCTCAGCAAGATCGAAGTGTTGCAAAGGAGGGTTGCACCAACCACCATTGTTATTAGCCAATGCAAAGTTAGGGGGGCAGAAGTTTGTGGCAGTGACGATTATGCTACCGGGGAGGCACCATTTGGGGTCAGTGTCACATTTCATCTCATAGCAAGACCCGCAGCTCATGCCATTGTTGAATAGAGCAGTGCTGAGTGCTGCAGTGTTGGTTCCATAGCCTTGGCTGTACAAATTTCCATAACCACAAGCCCCTCCTGTAAAAAAGCAACAATTTTTTCATGAGTAACCACACATCCTAAGTGAAAAATATCTTTGACTCATAATAATAGGAGAGAGAGTGAAAGTAATGCACAACATTAAGGTGCCCGTGATATAAAGTTATGTTTTTTTATTTTTCCTTTGAACCCTCCAAATGTGCCCAAATGAAAAGACAAGGCATTTGTTTGAACTTTGTGTAATTATCATGTTGAAAAATAAACTTAGCAAAATTAGGTAATGTGAAACTAAAACCTTTTGAAATACTCTAAAAATGTAACACTTTGAATGAACTTACCCATTGTGCCAGATGCATCACCCCCACCATAAAATGTAGCATGACCACCTTGCCATCCACCTCCATAGTCAGCATAAGTGCCTCTTAGGCATAAATTAAGAAGAAAGAAGAGAAGAGGGGTTGCTGCAATGACCATTGTGTGGTGCTAGTGCTTAGGGAAGTTGAGGGTACAAAAGGATTTAAAGATAGTAGGAGAGGCTTACTCGTTGGTGTTTAATGCTTAGCTAAGGTTTGGTTTGCTTTATATAGGAAAAGTTAAGCATAGGTTGGAGGCAGTAAAGAGTGAGGGATGTGGGGTACCATGCCCGAATGAGACAACATAGAGTTTCTCAGGTCTAAAGAGAGAAGCCAAAGGATTCACATTTTTTGGAACGTCGAGCAAGAATCAAGGCGCACATGCATGTGTTTCGGTTACACTACCAACTACTTAATCTACGGGCCCACTCGGCACATGTATTCTTTAACTGTTTCTCTTGTAATTTTATAAAGGTTTAATTATTTATTTGATGTATTTTTATTTGTATCTTTTAGTTTTAAGTGATTTTTTTAGTTTTCATATTTATATTTTTATTTTTTTAGTTTATGTATTTTGAAAATAATATTTTTAATTTTTATAATTTATATTTTAATTATCTCTTAATTCTTATAGTTTAAAAGTGACTTTTTTATCTTATATTTTATATTTTAATTATTTTTTAGTCATTATCATCAAAATATGAATAATATTATCAATTATAATTAATTATTAAAATATTATCAAGTAATTCATAACTATTTTATCGCAAAATAATTTGTAATAAAAAATTAGTTAATAATTTATAATTAATTTGAAATTATATATATATATATTGTAGCAATGTAATTAAAATATAAATTATATGAATTGAAAAGATCAATTTTAAATTATAGGGATCAAATAATTAATTAAATCTTTTATAAAAATCTTATTAACCAATGTCTTGAGACAAATCCTTACTATATTGATTAAAAAAATTAAAAAAATATTTATTTATAAAAATTATAGGACAGTTTAAAAAGATAATAAACCATATAATTTTATACATTTAAATAATTTTTTATTTTAAATTTATTAACCAATATCTTAAATACATCCATTAGTGTGATATGTATTCTCTTCTTAAAACTTTCCCTTAAATCACGGCCTATAGCAGAAAAGGGCCACTAATTTTGGGTCACTGACTCTGACCTTGAGATACGTCCGACATGGTGTGCTGCTGTTGAGGGTCGCACCAAACTGTTTAGAATTAATGACTTTCTTTGTGTGAAGGTATTCTAGACTGCTAGTGTTATTATTATTACTATAGTATAACCTGTTTTCACTTCTCATCTTATGCGCAATTTGCATGCAATGGACCATTCTAAGTTCTACTAGTTAGCAACTTTATTTGTTAATAGGGTTGGTTTTAGTTAAAGAGGTTAGTATCTTCCATCGTATTGAACCAAGGTTGAAATTTTCTTATAGAGTTGAAGTTCACATGTACTAAAGGGATTGGTTTAGCATAAGATACTGGTCTCTCACAAACATATCGAATTGTAATCCAAATATTCCTTAAAAGAAGTATTTATATTTAATATCTCAGAGTCTCAAATAAATTTGTCTTTCAAAAAAATAAGATATTTGTGAGAAATAAAAAAAAAACCAACTATTTTGTGAATGTCCTTAGAAAGAAAAATTAAAATATTATATTTTGTGAATGCTGCTACAATCCCCCGTTCCCCCAAGTCCTCTCTAGAGAGATACAGTGCCCTTCCTATGGTGGTTCTGCTTGGCTCTACCCTATTACATATGAATAGGACACAGTTTTTTTTTAGAGAAATTTGTATGCAGAAGGATTTAATATTGGAGAGTATCTTAGCAAATAACCAACATGAAAGTGTAGCAGTCCATCAAAACCAAGAGCTCAAGTATTTTGATTACACGTGTGGCATGCTCAAGTTAAGAAGATTTGAAAAATCGATACGGCTTGAATTTTACAATGATGACCAAAACTAAAAAGAAAAGAACTTACAAATTCTGTGTCTTTTTCTTTCGGTTGCCTAACTTTTTAATTACAATCCTCGCATATATTAGTCACTTCAGATGACTATTACTTGGAGAGAATCCTATATTTTATTTGTCGGCTACAATGACAAATGATACTCTAATTAAGCAAAAGTACACTATACTTTAACGAGAAGGCACTAATGTGAATGTCTCCGCTGTTAAAATAAATTACCCTATATATGTCCACTTATATGGTGAATCAAAGTTTGGTTACCCACTCTTCATACCACAGTGCACAGATAAATTTAAATTAAAACAGTCATATCAAACTAACTCATTGTTTCAACTTTTCTAAAATGAAGAAACATGTATAGTTTACTTTAGTAGAGTTATATCTATGTAGTTTTAAGGTTTTTTTAACAATTTAAAAAAAATATGTGAAATGTTTGTCCAAGTAGCAAGTATAACAGTATACTTTTGTTGTGGTCCTGTGGACCATTTTTCTCCAACGAATTTACCCATATCAAAGATTACAAAATTTTACTCATCTGTTTTTTTCCTTACCTCATCAAAAGGGTATACATTTTTCTTATTATGAAGATTCTAATTTCCTTGAATGACAAGGACCACATTCCATATTAGGAGGTAAATCCCCAAGTGCCATAATAACTTTTTCTAATATTTTTCTCACACTTATACATCTCTTTTGCTAACTTAAGTATTGATATAAGCAAGTTTCGTTAGAAGAGATTCACTCTTTTAAGCATATAACTAGAAGCCTACATCAAGAATCAGGAGGTAACAACTTTGTGTACTGTGTTAATTAAATTGATCTAACCATTACAGTGACACAGTCAAATTGTTGAACGGAACAACTAGCCTAGTACTATTTGGAATGTGCCACATAGACATGCGATTCTATTAAGAATAAAAAATAATACTAAGAATATTATAATAATTTACGGACCTTGCTCATTTAATTAAGTTATATGTTTTTAGTACATGTGGTTGCATTTAATCAAAGGACTTGGGGCTTAACAAAAAGCATATAAATTATTACATGGCGATTAATGAACGGGCTTGAAGTTTAACCAAAGAGAATGAGAGTGGTTAATTTGTTGTTTAATGAAACTAAGCTTTCGATGCTTCCAACCATCATTTTACGGTGCTACTTTTCTGTACGTTCCTTTTTTGACGGTGTTGTAGAAAAACTAGTGTTAAGATCTCACATTGGTCCTACCACGTTACGAGCACATGCCCGTCCCGTTCTTCACGGCCAATTTCATTCAAGTGTCATTTTCAGAAAGAATAAAAAAAATTGTGTTGTTTTGTTTCTGTGGATATTGACGAATGAAAACTGGAAAGCAATTACAACAAATTTGGATAATGACTTATACGTAAATAAATTAATCATCTAGTGACTTGTTATATCAGTAGTGATCAATTGATATGCATTATTATTATGATACGAGACGTGGATTGTTTTTAATTAATATTTATATAGTTTGCTTACAACTGGAAGCTACTTTGATTGTTACACGGTGGAGAAAAATTTTATGAAAAAAAATGCTGACTTAGAACATGTTTATGTTGATTGAAATTAAAAATGGTACATTAAATAAGGTCAGTGTAATCAGACTGAGATATGGTGTTATGGTTATTTGCTTCACTATAGATTAATTGGTTTGAAATTTTAGCCGACGCATTTCTGATGTATATTATGTAGACATTGCATATGGAATCTTAATAACATATATAAAAGTGTTTGTAAGAATATATGATGAGAAGAAACCTCCTCCCGAGTATTACTTGAAAAAGTAAAATTAAATTTTAAGAGATAGTAAGAACAAAAGGACAAATCTATATAGATCAGCAACTGTATGGTGGTATCAAATCATTTGGTTACGTTGTGGCAATCTTTTATTAGGACACGATTAAACGTCCCTTTTAAATCACCGTAGGAACATCTTTTCATGAAACCAGCTAATTTGTCTTGATAGGGATTGAAATAATAACATCAGAGTATGGTTTGATGAATTAATCACTCCCGTGATCTGATTCTGATATATATGAAGCACTGAAGCAGCATTTTCTACCCATAATCGTGAAGGATGTTTTTACCTTTTTGTTTTTTCATCATTGTCCTATCAGGGTAGTTTCCGTAGATATATAAAAGGTAGCAATTAACCAAAAAGAAATTAAAACTTTTTTATGAAAGAGCCAATGTCATTTTTGAGTGCATGGATTTTCGGTGCTAATGTGTCAAGATTTAATGGCCTTACCACAAAACCAAAAAAAGTAGAAGGAAACATGAAGAGGGCATGCCAAAACTAGTGTCAGATTTTGATAGAGGACTGGAAAATCTGTGTCCAAAAAACAAAAGACCAAAAGGGAAACAATAAAGTTCCTTGCTTGTACATTTATGACCATCCAACATTCCACCACTTCTTAAAATCGAGTATATCTATAAATAAATAAAAAAGGGATGATAATAATGACAACAAAAATGAAATTAAAAAATGATGAGAATTTTTTTTTGTTAATGCTTGATAGATCGAACAAAGAAAATTCAAAAGAATCTCCTTAAGGGGAGTGGCTGAAGGACACTAGAAATGAGATCCACAGAAGGGCATATGGATAAAATCCATACA
The DNA here is from genome assembly GCF_000004515.6 of Glycine max. NCBI lineage: Eukaryota > Viridiplantae > Streptophyta > Magnoliopsida > Fabales > Fabaceae > Glycine > Glycine max. Next base: position 48,104,068 of record NC_016091.4, read on the forward strand.
TTGTTAATTTGTCTAGGGACCATATGAAATTGCCATCCACAAGGCATGTCTCCTAGTTCCACTTGGACAACATGCAAAACCCAGAATATGGACTGAAGTTGAACCATTAACAAAGGATTTGATGGTGTCCCTTTCCACTGGTAGTTAACTGCAATGGTCATATATGTGGAAGATATGTAGAGTCTTTCAAAAGTTAGTTTCTTTTGTCTTGTTCAAACTTCAAATTCAAACATGTTCCCAACCCTACCATGTGCATTAAAGTTGGATGCTGGGGGCTGTAGCCTAATAGGCCATCCATAACCATAAGAAGTGAGACTATTTTTGGTTACAAGTTACGTGCCCGTGTATCCGTTGAAATGATGTGTCGCATTGGCTCTATTAGATGATAGAATCTGATGTAGGGTTAACTGCTTTGGATCATACCAGTTGTTTCAAGAGCTCGGTTAGGTATAGAGGTTGTAATTTAGTTGAAGTTAGGTAAAAAGAAAAAGAATATATGCATTAATTTTCCTAATTGGATGGGATCTAGGTGTTCATGATTCGGTGTGATTTGATTTTTTTATTATAAAAAAATCACTAGAATTAAATTTAAAAAACATATGTTGTTTAGAGTTTTTATTTAAAATAAAATCTAAATCAAATCAAACTAATATTTTACGGTTTGATTTAGTTTTTTCTATTTTTACTAAAATATTATTTCATTAGAATGCATGTACTCTCTTCCAACTTTTAAATTAAATTACATCAAAAAAATTCTTAATAACAATCTATAAAACTTGTTAACATGTTAAATTTTCTACAACAAAAATCTATCAAATTTTCATCAATTTTAAATCAAACATATCTTAAAAAGGACATATGAAAAAGAAAGTAGTATATATCATATAAATTTGTATACATACATAATACTATAAAATACCGTGAGACTCAAGTAATACATATAAAATGCATAACGCTAAAGTAATAGAGATGTTAGTATAAGTGTTGTGGTTTGGTTTGATTTCAAAAACACAAACCACAAACTGATCATTTTGAGAAAAAAAATCATTCAAACAAATTTAAAAATAATCGGTTTGATTTGATTTTTGATATTTTTAGTGATTTTTAGTTTTTATTTTGGATTAGTTTAAATTTAAACACACTTAATGAGATGCTAGTGAACTTAAATGAAATTCTTATTGTTAACAATGAAAATCCAAGATAGTCATTATTTATTAATGAGTTAAAATGACAAAGAAGTTATTGTTAGACAAACTTCATTATGCTAACAAGTCTGAGAGGAACCAATGCACGTTAGGATTCAGGATGGACAACATGGGTCACTATTTTTATTCATATCATAGGTAAACTCAAACCTAAATTTTAAGATTTAGAAATAAAATACAATCTAAGGATTATTATTCAGCTTGTTTGGTCATCCGTTATTGGACCCGCAAATGTCTAATCTTACAAATTTTACATTCGAGAAGTATAATCCTTGACATAAGGAAAGTGTATTGAAGATATCTCATTAATTAGTAATATAATCAAAATATAATGTATATAATCAGGAAGTCAAAGGAAAAATTCAACACACATAATAATTCTATCCAACTTAAATAGAATTATCTTTTGGTTCCAAATTTACATTAGGGCTTTTTCATTGCTCTTGTAATGATGATTACATGGCAATAATTCTATTTCAAGCATCCCTTTCTGATCATTTGTGATTTAAGACTATATGCATGATTTATGACTTAAGCACATCAAAAGAACCCAATTGAAAAGACTTGTTTATTTGATGAAAGAGTCTTGAAATTTAAGTACCACATTGAGAATGTATAATACTTCTTCAACACCAGTCTAAGGGGCAGAATATTCAAGCAAAATTCATTGTAGTCTACATGACTAGACTAGAACTCTGATGATGTACTGTACGTAAAGATTCTGATGCTCAAGTCGGTATTTGCGGGTGTAAAGTTAGAAAATATACCAAAGGCTTCTGACTTATTTATACCATTCTCTATGCTACAATAGTAATTCTTAAGTGATGAGTAAAAGGTATCGCTAGGATGAATCTTATGATTTGTGTTGTAAGTTGTCGATGAATTACACATATCGAATCACATGCTATGCGACTGCATGGACATTGGTGTGGGCTCGAAAGATCCTCAACTCGTACAGGACCCTGCGTCTACAATTATCCTATTAGGCCTAATTGTATTGGACTAATAAATGACTTTGTCTGCCTTTAAAAAAAAATGACTTTGTTTATTTATGATCCAAAACAATACTCAATACTCAATGTGCAACTCATAATAGACTATTTAAGTTGTTCTTTTCCTTTTTTTTCCTTTTGACTTGCAAAGATTGAATCAATGTATTTAGAGGTGTTTGCAAGAGCTTAAACAATGTTTATTTAGACTTGTGAAAAATGATTTATAACTCTCTTATACGTGTTTTTTTTTTATATTTCAATCAATTTGATAAATCTTATTAAAAATAAGTTCTTTTAAATTAATTTTAATAAATTATATGGTCAAATTGTCTACATAAATTCTTACTATATGATAAAATTTTATTGAAAAAGCACGTAATTGAGTCAATTGGTCAAACCCGTGAAAGTACTGTGAATTGTGATTGTTATTTTTTAAAAGTTTTTTTTATTGGTGATAATCAGGTAACTGTTTTTCGTGCAAAGTATACGGGAACTATGTCTAATTTTACTTATTAACTCAAGTGGTCAAAAAGATTTCGCACTTGAACATCTTATACTGGGCATATTTTCACAAGTCATTTTTTTCTCCGAAATAAAACTAAGCAAACATATTATCTGTCTTAAAACTATAAATAAAATGTGTAATTAGTTCAATTTATTTTTAAAAAAAAACTAATTATTTTTATTTACTCATGAAGAGATCTTTTTTATAAAAAAGTTATCATTTCCCTGATAAAAGTGGTTTCCAAACACGTTAGCGGTCATTGACTTAACTCAGAAATATATGGTGAAAATTTATTTTTTTTTTCCTGTTTTGTAACTTTAGTTCATCTCTCTTTGAATAAATCTTAATTTTTTAAAATTTCGAATCCGATCAATCGATTTGACCAGAAAATTGATTAACTAATTAGATGCTTGAGGTACATAAACCAAAAGACCGGTTGATATAGAATCTGTTGAAATCTGATACAAAATTGATGATGAAAAACTAAATTAAACTAATTGTTTTATTTTATGTTTTGTTATTTTTTATTCAAATATATATTTTGCAGTCAATTAAGACCCTATGTCAAGCAACAAAAGTATACAATATAAAGTTCATTTACAAATTATTCAACCACTTGCTATTGACTTCTTTTTTATCATACAAAACATATAATAAGATCAATTTAAAATCTTACCTTTTTAAGGATTTAGTGTTAATTTATTACTTAATATATTATGCAACTTTTAAGATATTTATACTTAATTATCGATCAATAATTCAGCTAAAACAAACTAATGAACTACACATTTTTCAACTAAAACAAACAATCTAATTTTCAAAATGTAGAAAATTATAACGCTATACAACCCTTTCTGCAATCTTATCAGCAAGCCTGCCACATAAAATGCCTGAGAAGGGGGAAATTAAAATGAAAAACTTTGGGAAAAGACAGAAGAGAAGATAGAAGGCACCATGACATGATAGCAAGAAGCGCTTGCCATTTATTTCTCGCCTAACACGATGCCAACGAGTAAACTATGTGGACATTTGAGGCCCTCATTCAAATAGCTTCTTTAAAATTGACAGGAGGGTAAGCCAACAAAACATGTCTAACTTCTGTTTCCACAAAAATATAAATATGATGGTCCATCCATGGCACAACATGTCCATATGTATGAATAGTTGCAATTAAAATTGATAACAAATGATTCTTTGTGCAACATGGTAGAAAACGAGAACTGTCAGAAACACCTGCTAGTTTGTCTTAAGTGCAAGAAGTGTACACACAAGAAGTAAAAAAGTTGTGTGCGTGGAAGGTGCAATTAAGTACAAATTCTCCCAGTAATGTAAAAAATGGACCAGAATGGATTATATAACTTGAAAGAACCTCTCACATTTTTATCTACATAAATTAATTTGTGCCAATAGAAAACAAAAAATCAATACCTTTAGGTCTCACTCATGTCAGTCTATGAACACTCCAATAAAAAGGCTGGTCACATGTTGGTCAGTCTAATTTGCATCAAAAGGCATTGTTAATATTATTAACAGAAATGGAGGGACAATCAGGCATCAGATTATGCAAAACCCCGTCGCCTATGTCCAGCCCCTGAAATTGGCCGATAGATTCACTTGACAACATTTCTGACAAATCATACGGAATGTCTAGATCAAACAGAGGCTCATCGGAAGTAGGCACATTAGATGAGAGTGAATGCAACTGTGGCATTTGCATGGCCTGAAGTTCACTCTGCCCATGTTGTGACTGATGTGAGAAGAATGGAGCCTGAGAATATGTAAGTGGATGCATTCCCAAACCATGGGCATTATGCATTACTATCTCGCCAGTTGCAATCTTGAGCCCATCAACTTCTTTCTTCAGTGCTTCATTTAGAGCTGTATATATTTTATAATTTTTTGAGACAGGAGGGTTGAAGTCATGGAAATGAGTTGTAAATAACAATATATTAGCTGAAGTTTAACAAAACAGAAACACTACTAGTAGGTTATTGATCACAAGGAACAATTCGATTTCTGGAATGATGCAGTCTAACAATTATAAAATGACATTTAGAAAAGCATCAAAAGTTGAAAACAATTTCCAATAACTTCTCTGTAGGTAAATAATTCTACTCCTGCTGATGCAAAAACCAGCAAAATTTCTCAGGATATATGTAATGTAACTGATATCAAAGATAATCAAGATATATGTAACTGATGTCAAAGATAAACATGTACAGTGACTAAAATCTGTAGATTTACTATGGTTGAAACATACCATCACATAAGTTAGCTTGTTGTTCCATGGCTTGTAACCTAAGCTTCAACTCTGTATTTTCAGTAGTCAGACCAGTTGTATCTCTCTGAAAAAGATGTTTCAGAAAGAATAAGTCTCAGGTAGCATAATATGAATGCCGCTGTTACATATATCCAAATCAACTTAATGAATTGGAAACAAAGTGCAATACAGGAAACAAAGGAATCTTTATTTAAAGAAAAAGTCGTCTCAAGAATCAAAAGTAAACCAATTTGCAAAGAAAAAATCACCAGAAAAAAATAGGGAATTTACTATTCCTGGCATTGACAAGGCAGCCTATTCAAACTTTAAAGCAAGCAAATAAAGCAAATCCTACAGGAATTGCATCCTGTAATATTACAAGACAATCATGTTGATGAGACAAAGATCTAGAATAGACATCTAAAAGCCTAGTGTTTCAATTTGAAAAAATAAAAAAGGTATCTTATATATATAAGAAATAAAAAAACCCAGGTGACATTTCACACAAAAAAAGTGAAAGAAAGAGAATATAAAAGAGTGTAGAACAATGCTTAGTGAACATTACAACCAAACACATTCCCTTGCATATGTATGAGGGGATCAAGATTGCCAATGGTTTTTACAAAATAGACATGATTTCATTCATCCAAATTATTTAATTCCGCATCCATGAATAATCTTAAGTATATTTATACTATCCAAATACAAACTGCACGGGAGATAAAACTAGGTGAGACCAGCTAGCTACCATGTAGACGCAAATGTTAGTGATAAGTGATGTGACATTATGTAACTGAATGTGGGATACTGGAATAATAAATAATACAAGAAGGATAAATACACAATCTTATCGACACTAAATAGGTCCTGCATGCATTTCACATGAGTGTACCAGAGAGAGTCACTAGCATTTCTCATGGCACAGTAATCAGTAATTATTTGCATTGATTCCCTCATTCCCTGACTTTAAAGAAAGGGAGTATGACTTTTCAAGCATTACATATTGATTGCGTGATATAAGAGTTCTTTCGCATGCAAATATGTAAGCATTTCTTCTGTGCATTAACAACATTCACATCTTAAAAATACAATAAATTCCAAAAAACAAAACACAAGGACAACCGATAAAAGTACCTGCATCACTATAAACAACCAAGGGGACGCTTTAAAGAACTTGTGGGAAGCTTATTTGAGCTTATGAAAATAATTTGAGAATCATAACTTCTTTTTAAATTATCAAAATAATATTCTATATGTGGTCAAAGTCAAAGATATATTTTTGATTGAATTCAGGGTACTCCAGGCAGAAATCAAGGGTTTAATAATTCAAAATACTAAAAATTCATTTAAGGAACTGATATCTTTTCCACAAACAGACCTGAACATCAAACCCTTGATCACATGCTTAAATGACAAAATTATCCGTCAATTATGTCACAACATGTTGGTTGGTCAAATATATGACATAAGCTCTCATGTGATTAAAGCTTATTAAATAGAATTCAATTCATATGCCCCATTAGTGTAATGTTTTTTTTCACATAAGCTTCCAACAAGAATTCATCTTATTGTCACATCATATAAGATGATGTGACCATATAGTTAATTGGATGTCGACGTAATAAAATTTGTTTAATTAAGTTGTATCCCGAAACACACCCTAAAATAGACAAAATGCAGCTAATAATATTTGTTGAACAACGTGATGCCTTATGAATGAAGCAATGCAGATATGAACCTGAAAAAGACTTAATCGGGCACAAAGAGCGGTTGCTTCGGTTTGAAGAGATTGAAATTTTCTCTCAAGCTGCAACACGTAACAGGCTTTCCTCTCTTTGGAGCGAGCCGCGGATTGGCGGTTAGCCAGAATCCTGCATCATCATCACACGAACGATTCAATCGAAAAGGTTAATTTGAGAATGCAAAGATGAGAATGGGGAAAGACGTACGTACCTCTTGGCTCGTTTGGGATCAGCGGTCCACAATTCAGCGAGCTTATCAGGGGACAAGGCCTTCTTGGCCTCAATGCCGTCGACCAAGGAGGAGTAAGAGGCGTCGGCGGAGTTGCTTCTCTGGTGAGCGGAGCGGGCGGTTTCGGGTTGCGGAGATTGGGGTATGGATCCGGAATCTTGGAGGAGCGGGGCCGGATATTGGAAATGATGCGACGGAGAGAGATCGACCTCGAGGTCGAAGTCGTCGCTGATCCGGAAATGCATCTCCGATTGAGATCGACGGTGGTGAGAAAACGACATCGTTTTGGGTTTTGGGGGAATGAATGAGTGACCTTCCGATGATGATGGGTTTCTCTCTGTGTTCTGTTCTCACACCGAACGGCGTCGTATAGGCTTGTCAATGTCAATTAGAAATTGAATTTTACGAGAATGAATCCTCCTCCATTCTGTCGTTTTCATCTGTGTTTTTCTTCTTCCGGTTTTATCGTTTGTCCCTTAGTCTTTCTAGTGCTTTTTACTACCCGCCCTATTTTTTTTGTTTTCATTTTTAAATTATACTTCATTTTTTAGGACCAATATACATTAGATAATATTGTATATGATATGAAATTAAATTTATGTTTATATAATTTATTTTTAAATATATCTTAATTGTAAATTTGTAATTGTTCACATCTTAATATGTATGCAAATCAAGTTAACTTGATATTGTCTTAATTAATCGAGTTGAGTAAATAAAATGTCTTTAACAAAAGTTTGAGGTGAATAGGGACAAGGATAAAGTTGTCCCACAAATACTTCTAAGACTTTGTTTTATTCCTACTCTTTCAAAACAAATTTATGCTTTAATGTCACTGGTTAGTTTTATTAGAATGTTAGTTAGGAAAATTTAAACTCATAATCTCTCTTATTCTCTTTCTTTTTTCAACCATTAAATCAATTTTTTAATTTTGTATAGTTAACATTTTAGTATTTAAAAAAATCATTCTAATTGATATTTTTTAGTTTTCTATAAAACTTTAATTCTTTTTTGACATAAAAGTTTTTGAGGAGTCTATCCATTTTTCAATAACCAACATTAATTCCTTATTTATGACAATGATTATCGAAAAAATATATTATAGGTGTGAAATATATTCTAATCAACATATTAGTAATTATCTAATGAAATTCTCAATCATATTTTCTGTTGATAATATTTAAACTTAATATTTTACTTAAAAGGTACCAGTACAATTGCACTCAAACCAATAATTGTTCGTATATATATATATATATATATATAAAATAAGGCCTACCTTACGTAGGCTAGGTCGTAAGTCATGAATCGGCCACCTAGTCTGTTATTATTACCTCTATTTATTGTGAATGATTGAAAGAAACGCGAGGAGCGTGTAAAACAAATGAATACGTGAGTGTTGAGTGAGGAAAAAAGAGAACAAGTGATAAATTGATTATTCAAATGTATGTGCTCGTGTCGAAAGTGCATATAGTGTTTTTTTTAGGTACCTGTGTGTTCGGCATAAAGGAAATATTACATATGGTAGATAGTTTGGAATCTTTTATGTAATGTGTGATGATCTTACAGTTTTCAAATAAGGAAAAAAGAAAGATTAAGAAAATGCATGATTATCAGTTTTATATCAATTTTCAATTAAACTTATACATTATATTTTTTTGGTAGTTGAAATTTGTAAATATGTTACTTTTTTCTTTAGTCTATATATATATTTTTAATTTTCATTCATGTAAAAAAAATCTTCTATATTTCTTTTAGTCTATCTACTATTATAATGATGACATGATATTGTTAGATAACACTTTTATTGACATTAAGAATGGGAAGAATCTTCTTTGGGACCTAACTCAATTGGGGCCGTGTATAATGTTAAGCAAATTAGACATCAGTCTAAAATAAAATAAAAAATATTTTTAGGTTTCTAAATTTTTTTTATTACTAATTATTAATAAATTTTAACTGATCAAAAAATTATGTATATAGATGTTGCTATAAATCATTTAAAAGGTCTTATCACTTATTTAAAACATTAAAGGGAAAACGGGTTTGCATTGGCTTTAGAATCCACAAAAAAAAGGTTATCAACATGGGTATAGAACCAAAATTTTGTAAAAAACGTAAAATTCATAGAAAACCTCATTTTGATGAAAATATTAGTAATGAAATCACACATTCACCTAAAAAATCTTTTTGTATTGAGTATTTTTTATACATATTAGATTAATCAATTAATTTTATTGAGACACGATTTGAACAATTTTTACAATATGAGACTATTTTTGGTTTTTTATTTGATTCCAAAAAAATTAAAGCTTTAGATGAGGATGAATTGAAAAAATATTGTATTAATCTTGAAAAGTTTTTAAGGTTTAATGAATACTCTGATATTGATAGTCTTGATTTATTTTCAAAATTGAAAGTACTAAGAGAAGTGTTAAGAAAAGAAATTAGCACATCAATAGAAGTATTGAGTTATATTAAAACTTTAAATTCTTTTCCAAATGTTTACATTGCATATAAAATTTTATTGACAATCCCTGTAACAATTGCTACTGCTGAAAGAAGTTTTTCAAAATTAAAATTACTTAAATCATATCCAAAATCAACAATATTGCAAGATAGATTGAATAGATTAGCTATTTTATCTATTGAAAGTGAAATGTTAGAATTTTTATACTTGATAAAAATATGTTTATTTCCTTAAAATTGTCAAAATATCCACAGAAAATTTAAATATTTATATTTATTCTCGTAAAAATTTTGTTTTGCCTAAAAAAACTTAATGTGTCTTATATATATATTTAGGAAACAATATTATCAAAATTATTATATCTAATTTTGACATTATAAATCTTAATTATTTTGGCCCCTCCAAATATTTTTGTCAAGCTCTGCCACCACTGACAAAGACGTTATTTTACTGACATGGAGCATGTTGAAGCCAATGACTTAATATTTTTTAATGGAATTTGATGCCAACAGACTAAAAATAAAAGGCTTAGAATTTATAGAAATATTTATTTTAAAATAATTATAGGGACAAAAAATATATTAAATTAATGACAAAAAAAAACTTAATTAAACCTTTAAAAAGAATTGACTTTTAAGAGTGGGTGAGGAGCACATGCGTATCCTAATCTCGGTAAGTCACTGCAGGCCGCAATTATGGGCTTAAATAAATTTTTCTTCTACACGATAGTTGCTATTTCCATTCTCCTTTTTTTCTAATACAATCCTCTTTTCTGATTTTATAACTTTTTATCCCGAAATACCCTGATTCCAGAAATTAATCAAAAGAAAAACAGGGTTCTTTCATCCGCATCTTAGTTGCTTTGCAATGCATGGATCACAAAGAAAAAACCCAACAAAGACTTACTCTCTTACTCCCTTTTTTCCAATCACTGTGCTTCTGGAACAAGATCACGATTTTGATTATTATGGGAATAGTAGTCATAATGGGAGCAGAGACAACTAAGGTAGGCATTATTTATTTATTAGGAGATTTTTGGTTTATATGAGAGATAAGAGATATAATTATTTGGATTTTCGTTTTCCAATTGTAAGCCAGTGAGTGATTGGGTGAGCTTGGACTTTAAATATAAGTGTACCGAGGATGCTTTCATGAATAGGCAGGGGAATTGAAAATCACAGTAATGTGAATGTGCATAAAAGGGATGTAGAGGTAAATTTGTTGAAGAAGAGGTGGTCTCAGAATAGTTACAAGGAGGAGAAGAGTAATTTTAATGGGACACATGATGGAGGAGTGATATCAATCAATGCTGGGAAAGAATATTCAAAATACAATGAGTTGAAGAGGGAAAAGGGGAGTGTGATTTTTGAAACCAGGATAAGTTAGGGTGGAAATTATAAAAATAAAATAAAAAGGGAAGTGTATTAATAAATAGGGAGTGCAAATAGCAATTGCCCTTCCATATTTCCTCAAGGTAGGCTCTCACGAGACACAACCTAGATAGTGAGGGCAATGTGGTTTGTCTTTTCAACCCAAACCCTATTGTGCCGGTCTATAAAAGCAAAGACACTTCAACGGGAAAGATTAATTGCATTAATGATGCAATCAAATCAAAAACCAATTAGTATGCTAAGTTGTCAATTACACAAGCTATACAACAATGTGTTTATCTAGACTCAAATTTCCCTTGACACGATTGTGTGAGAGAGACTAGAAATTTGGTAAAGTAGCCGAGAGAATATGTTGCTGCTGGCAATGATGGAACTTGTGTATAGGGTAAAGTCAAATCCTAAGGGACATGTGGCACTCTCTGAGAATGATGAGGAATCCGATGAAGGAACAATTTTCCTTCGCCATGGAGTGGACCCTTTTCTTGCCATTGGGGAGGACAATGGCCCATGATGTAGAAATCTCAACCCCATCACCTCTCCCCATCCCATGTGCCTACTTTTTCACCAAACTTACTAAGGATGCATTATGAAAACAAACGTAGAGAAAGTGAATTAAATTTCAAAGTAAACGAGTGAGTCATATATTATTTAACTGTTTATTTCTCTCATTTTACTTTCTTTTTTCTCTACAAAGGAACACACCTTAAGCTTCATTGTAGATAGATTTGCCATACAATACACACCCTCCTCACCGTGATAATTCATAAAGATATGTCCCTGTCTAATTTGGAGATTATTTATTTAATTACTTCGATAAAACACGACAAAGGAGTTTGTATACTTGCAGCTATGTTTTGGCCTCTTTCGCTATCATCTAATCCGTAACACTCAGCCATAATGCCGAAGAAAAGTATACTCATAGAAACTAGAAATATCAAACACTCCCATAAATTTATGGCGTACTGCGTTGTGTTTGCTATTTATGGATTTAAGATAAGAATAACAAAGTTTAATTAGATTTAATTTAATACAGATAGCAAGCCAAACTGATAAGCTTTTAACGTTTTTTGGGTTAATAATGAACTTGCCCAAAGCAGTTTTAGCAAACCACATAACATTCTTGTCGAACCAACATATAACATTGTTGGGAAAAAAATGATAGATGCCAAATTCTAAAAAAATGATAGATACCAAATTCTATTCAACACTTAGATAGAGAGAGAAAGAAAAATGTATGTAACAAGTGATATGATATGATAAAAAAAAATAGATGCTAACATGTGTATGATATATAAAGATGTCAATAGTTTATCACTAATGTTCATTTATATTATACATAAAAGAATTCGTTTCATAATTTTGTTATGTACATTATGATTTTTTGTCATGTGGATTTTGACGTTATCATTTGATAATAATTGAAATACTATTTACTTGCATCATTAATTATTTTTAAATTATCAAAATCATTATCTATTTTTTTTCCTTGCCTAAATGCTTAATAAATATAATCTCTTACTTTCCTTACCACCACATTACTCATCACATCTATTTTTTTTTCATATCCTTTTCTTCTTTCTCAAAATATATAAACTTAAAAAAAATTAAAATTATTTTTTTCTAAAATTAAAGATTGCAATTTTCTTCAACAATCAATCATATACAAATTTAATTTATACATTTTTATTCCGTGGATTTTGTTTATAAGTTAATTTATATTAAATACATACTTTTAAATACTTAAAAATAATTTTAAATATTTTTTAAAGAAAAAAATGTATTTATAGTCTCCTATACTTTCAGCCATAAAGGTCTTCATACTTTTGTATCAACCAATTTCTTCCTTAAATTTAATCATTCTTTTAACTTAAAAAAAATACGATTAGTTCTTACGAAAGAAAGACTAAATTTACCTTTAAAAAAAAGATTTGAAGATTACTTCTATCAATAGGAAAGTATAGGGACCTTGACAACATTAGACAAAAATGATAGGGACTAAAGGATATTTTCTCTTTTTTATATATTTTTAAAAAAATATTTTTATTTTCTTGACATATACACTAAGTTTAAAAGTTACTTATAGACTTTATTTCTGATAAAATGAAAATCACAAAATTTTATTTATAACAGAAATTTAATGATTATATTGTAGTATGAAATATTTATTCTAAATTAATTAATAATAATATTTTTTGTTAATTATATTATAATTATTAATACTCTTACACTTTGCCTCAATAATTTATACTTATTTTCTCACTCCAAATATATATATTTTTCTTGTATTTCATAAGATTTCTTTCAACATTCTTTATTAAATTAAAAAAAACATATAACTGAACACGTTTTATATTTTAATTATCTTGACTTTATTCTTACCATACGTGGTTGATACACCACAACTCATAATTAAAGGCCCCATAATCAGCAGTAGTTCTAAATCTCAATGTAACACTGAACGTTGGATGAGAAAACACAACAAACGAAGGGAACAGATTGGCTCAACTTTAAATTAATGGTTGAGTGGGGGAAGGATTTGGTGCTGAGAATAAGTGCTTCTTTAAATAAGCTAATTTTGATTAGGATGGATCAATTTAGGTACCATAATCAAAATTCCCAACCGCTTTTTCCCCCCTCTATCCCGTTTCTAAAATTAAAATCATTATTATCTGCATGCCATATAGTATCTCTTTTGCAATAAATAATAAATGCAAGGGGACAACAAAGAAGCTGTATTGCTTTCACTTCCTAACATAATATCTATGTCCCAGTTGCTTCTTCTGCAGCTCCTCAAACACTACAAACCACTTCAAGACAAAAACAACACCCCATAATAATAATAATATCAACACAACATAAACAGCCACACCTATTGTGTCACAAAATTTGAGTCTCATATTTTGTGCTCTTCAATAGTGTGAAGAAAAATTCCCACCACTCCTGTTGGGAAAACATCACAATTCACAAGCTGGTAAGACCAATTAAAATCTTCCGCAGCCTACATAGTCGTGGTTTACATGATGATGGCTTTGGTCTATTATGTGAATTTGAATGGACTGCAAATTAGTGATTTGAGAGTCAGAGATTGAGTTTTGCGTGGTTCAATAGTATAATAGTATCTATAACAAAGTTGTTGTGTTGGTTTTCAATTTTCATCCTCCAAAGTCTCAGATACTATTCAGAATTCGGTGTCCACCATCCCATCTGTGGTTTCCTTTTCCTTGTAACCAAAGAGATGCTTCTTTGAGAGCCTTTATCTAGTGGGATTCCTGACAGATATTGCCATAACTCAAAAAGGTTTAGGTCCTTCTCTATTTCTTCATTTTCTTGCTGATAAGAAAAAGAAGAAAAAAAAAATCAGAACTTTTGTTTCTTGCTTTAGTAGTAGTACACTTCTCTGACAAGCACCAAAATTCTTCTGTCCTCAACAACACTCAAGTAATCATCCAGTGCAAGAAGTGTTACATCACAGAAAGGTTTTGAGTTTTTACAAGCCAGAAGATGTTTCAAGCCTCTATGTGGGTCTATTTGCTTCTAAATTTCCACGCTCAATTCTCCAAGCTTTTCAAGCAGCAGAGATAGATACTTCAACTGATTCAAAAGGGTACAAGAATTCTGAGTTTAACAATTGCAATTCTTGGTGTTTTTGAAGTGGCTGACACAAGATAATGGCTCTTCACCACCGCTTGTTGCTTGTCGACACAAATTCAAGCTCACCTGCACCAAGCAGCATGAATAAGACAAGAGAGACTTTCACAGGCGATGCAAATTTTGACACCAACATGGTGATTATCTTGGCCGCGTTGCTTTGTGCACTTATATGTGCTTTGGGGCTCAACTCAATTGTGAGATGTGCTCTAAGATGCAGCCGCAGATTTGCTTTTGAGACCCCAGAGGAGACAGCGGCACGTTTGGTGGCGAAAGGCCTAAAAAAGAGTGCATTGCATCAGATCCCTATAGTTGTTTATGGTTCAGGTAGTGCTAGTATTGCAGCCACAGACTGTCCAATTTGCCTTGGAGAGTTTGTGGATGGGGAGAAAGTTAGAGTGTTGCCAAAATGTAACCATAGATTCCATGTAAGGTGCATAGATACATGGCTCCTCTCACACTCCTCTTGTCCTAACTGCAGACAATCTTTGCTTGAGCATACAACTATTTCTGGAGCTGTAGCTGTAGCTGCAGGAACCAGTCATCATGCGGGGAATGCCTTGGGAGGACGACATGAACATGAGTCTTTATCTGTGGCTGTGGAAGTGGTTGGCTAATTGCAAACTTAACCCTCCACCCTCAGAATTCACTAGAGAGAAGTAGCGGATGAATAAATGGAGACTAGTAGGTTTTAGCCTTGAGTTTGGAACTATTTCTTTTTTCTTGTTTACCTTGCATTTGTGTAATTGTATGAGAATTGAAGATATTGGGGTAGATATTAGTGTGCGAATAGTGCATGTTTGGATCATGGTTTCATAGACCTTTCTGTGTTTGTGCATGTTTTCCTGACATGCGAAATAGTGCTCAATCTTGAATGCTTGTTGTCTGTAAATAGATTGAAAAACAAGGTGCACAACTAGTTGGATACTTGGATCAATGGCATTGTCTCCAGAAAATAGAAGAGAGAAAAAAAAATCTTGTTAATGAATGACTAGTTCAAACTTGGATACTAGGATGGCATTGTTTCCATAAAGTAGAAAAGAAAAAAAAGTTTTGTTAATAATGACTAGTTCAAAGTTAGTTTAATTACTCCCTCCTCTCCCTCTTGACTAATTCCCTAAAGTCTTTCCTTATCTTCTGAATTTGGCTCAAGTGGGTTTCAGAAGTTAATGAAGTAGTTAATGCATATTTAAGTAGATATTATATTTTTAGTTCAAGATCAGCATTTGGATCATTGTAGAACTAACTAAATTTATGACTGAATCCGAATGGCATGTGATTTGGCAATCAATGTCAGAAAACCATCAATCAGACATCCCATGAAAGATCATTTATTTGCTCTGCATGTCAAAGCAAACACCAATGCTCTTTTCCCCTTCCATGTGAGTAGCATATGCTTTGATAAAGGGAAATTCACATGGTCCAAAATATTTCAATCGAAATAACCTTAATTACTACATTAAACCAAGTCCTGAATAAGCACCTCAAAAAGACAGTTAGAAATCTGATTCCAAATCTAAATCATAAACTTGTCAATAAGCAATAAGCATAAAAGCAGAAGTGAGAACTTATATCTTTCCACGTGGGAGGCATGTGCCAGACTCTCTAGTCAATTATTATTCAAAGTGTTTGCACAGATAGATAGTTGTTACACTTTCGAAATTACTTTATATTTGATATTTAAAAGAAAAGTTCAAAGTTTGTCTTCTGTCCATTTTAATGTAGATCACAATTCACAAGGCATAAAGAGAAACATCTCTTTTCTTTTCACTTTACTTATCTAGTCAAGCTTCCATACGCCAACATTCTTTGAAGTACAACATCCATTTCATGAGTCAGGATTCAAGAGTATTATGGCAACCAATATGTTGTCATGGTGATGCCATCAATACAATTGAAAATTTGAAATCTGTCTTTATTCTTTTATAGTACTCTTGTCAATCAAGCGAAGCTTTATTTAAATTCTCTCTCATTTTAACCCACCACTTATAGGCTGAAAGACTCGGGCATTTATCCCAATTCCCATGTGTAAATCTTCTTTAGTATCCACTAGAGATTGATGACAAGTATCATATCACTAGATGAGTAGGGGACATATTGCGGTCAAGTTCTCTGGTCTTATTTTGTTGGACTTCAAGGTTAGTAATTTGCAAATAAATAGAAAAGAGTCACCTTGAGCATGGTTTGAACAGAGGCTCCTATAATAACCCTTAGCCTTGGTGGTTATATACTATGAACTGGCTTAGAGAGAATGAAATAACAGGTTCACAACAAGTAAATTGTTTAAACTTGCACAGATTTAGATGTATACATTTTGTGTTTGTCTTCTGATGCTGTTTCATGATTGATCTATTGCTGAAGCAGTTGACAAGAGTTAATTTTTATGGTGAAATTTCACACATCTATGCCCTGGGGTAGAAGTGATAGTGAAGTTAGCTGAGATGAGTGAGGTCTAGTTTAAACTCAATCTGATAAAAAAATTGAACTCCAACTGAGCTGTAAGTAACTCAAGAACTGGTTTGACTTACTAGTTACTACCAACCTAACTTATGTTAGAGATTATAAATCTATTTATGTATGTTCAATTAATAGCTGAAACTTTTGTGCAGGGTTGGATCATTGCATGGTATTAGATCATCTATAATCAAGTGGCCTAGAGTTCAATCCTTGCTACTCCCACCATTCACATGCCATCACGTAAAAGTTTAAACTTTTGGGACAATTAGACTATAAAAATCTGTTGTTTATTTATTAGAATGAACTAAATATCCGCTCAAAATAGCCGGAAATTTGAGTTTCTCTAGATCAAATGAATGAGGTCAGAACTACAATACCTTTTATTGAACTGGAATTTGTAGGCTATCATAAAGCCTACATGGCTACATGGAATTATTTAACCTATGGTCTACTCCAACATTAAAATCCTTCTTGGTTTTATTATAAAACATGATGTATGAAAGTTTTACCTACAGAAATCTGATGAGTGGAAAGCAAATGAGAAGAAAAGAGAACCATTGGCCAAATTAGACATTAGATAAAGGAGACTTAATTTTGCCCATTTAGTCTTTTTCCTTTCCCTGTTTGATTTGAAGGGCAATTTGAGTACAAGAGCATATAAAACACCAACTAATCATGATTGTTCTTCTGTTCACATAATGGAATCTCAATATTTCTTTCTTCATCTCCTATAAATATCCTTTGTGGGCTTCTTAGGCCCACATTTTGAAAATAAAAATTCATTCAGCACTGCCCGTGGATTGCAATCAATGAATGGGAATTGAGGATACTCTGCAGCTTGAAATGGACTTTTTTTAAAGCATTATTCAAAGATGGACCACTCACCATCGTCTCTCTTACCCTCCTTTCGTACCTGTTTGATAATGAATTAATAATTGCTCTTTTTCTACTATATTCTTTTTCCTTCAATTTGAAGATTATGGGATAAGGTTTTTTTATTTTTGGCTTGATTTCCTTTGTTTCCTTTAGGCTTAAGTTGGAAAAGAGCGTCCTATGGCCTACGGCTGGATTAACCGTGTTGGTCCACTAAGCACACAATCTTACAGCTACAAATGTATTAAGTAGGTAAACTGTTTATATTACATGACTAAGACAGTTGCACCTTAAGGTAATATTTGTTTGCATATGTTCAAGTTGAGTACAAGACTGAAACACTTACATATACACACACAAATGCAAGACTAACCCTGAAGAAACGAGCGCCTCCAAGTAGAAAATTAAATGCTTCTTGATCTTGACCCCAGGTTTTCGATTTGGAAATTGAAAAAATATAAACTAGTACTATAATTTATAGTTAATATATTGTGTGCTGTACTACCTTTTTTTAGTCTTCCTCACTGCACAAAGATTGACATATATTTTTCTTTACGATATATTATTAATATCTTTTAGATTTAAAAATATTAATTTGTTCTCTTTATTTATTTAGAATGTTCAATTAATTCCTTCTATTTTTGAAAGTTTTAATTATGTCTTTTGATTTTTTTAAATCCCTCAATGTAATCCTTTAATTCTTCAATTTAGTCCTTTATTTTTTAAAAATACCTCAATATGATTCTTTCCATTAAAATTTTCAACTTAATGTCGTGAAGCTTAGTTGGACCAAAAGGATCACATTGAGACATTTCAAAGAAACAAATGATTGCATTGAGACATTTAAAAAAAATAAAGAATATGATTGAAAGCTGAAAAAAAATCTGATTGAACATTTTAAATAAGTAAAAGGATTAAATTAATAATTAAACCTTTTTTTATTGTTTAAGTGGCTCTTGTCTGAGATCTGATGGGGGCTAGTAGATGGTTTTCATTGTTTCATATCAAGGTAGTTTATGGAGGTGGTGACAACATCCAAAGATTTCGATGCTTAGGTTAGAAACTAAGGATGGACAAGGTTTCATGGAGGGCAAATTCGGGATATTTGAAAATAACTAGGTGCAGTTAGCAAAAAGTTGAGTGCAGGATATATATGGCAACAGGACGGGGATGGGTATTGCCTCCCCACTCTCCGACCCCGTCGGATTCTCTAACATATATTCATACCCGTCCTCGATATCCGACGGATTAAAATTTGTTACTCCATTCTCGTACCCGTCGGGTATCGAATATCCCCGACTCCCGTCCCCGTCCTTGGTTTAGATTTGTAAAAAAACTTTTTTTTTTTTGTAAAAAAAGTATATTGAAAATCTGATTTAAAAAAATTGATTGTTACATATTTGTTTTTAGCTACTTGTATTTGCAGTCCATTTGTCTACCAAAATCATCAAGAAAAGAATCTTAAATTATGTAAAAATTATAAAAAAAATTAACAAGTAATTAATAAAATGTTAATAATTTCATCATCGGGACGAGTATGTGAATGGGTATGGAATAGATAATGACATCCCTGACCCCGATTAAAAAAATCGGGTAATCCCTGAACCCGAACTCGTACCCGATCAACTCAAGTATTCCTCATCAAAATCAAGACGGGTTTGGACAGATACCCATGGGTACGGGTTTCATTGCCATGCCTAGTGCAGGAAGCAATTGCATCACCTGATCTTATAGCATGAACTTCTAGCCTGTTTAGTCCCTGGTCGTTTTGTAGCTCTTTCTTAGAGGGGTGAAGGCGTTTTCACAGGTTGTTTTTGTTTTTTTTTTTGTTATGTTCTCTGTGTGCGTGTACGTCACAAGTTGGACAATTACTTCTTGCATCTAATCAATAATGTAAAATTACATTCTAAAAATATATTTTCAGAATGTAAATTTTTACATTATGAAAAAATCTTTCCAGAATGTAATTTTACATTCTGAATTAGGCGTTCCAGAAAAGTACAGGAAGAAAATCTGGAGGTGCGGGAAGTAACTGCCCGTTGGGGGGTTACGGTTTTTTATTTCTTTTGGGCTTTATCTGAACTTGTTTCATGAATCTTTTGTGTGGGGTGGGGTTGGGCACATCTTGTGCATAAACCTTGCCCTTTTTAGCAATAAAGTTATCTCTGTTTGCCTAAAAAAAATGTGTTCACCATCAAAAGTAAAAACTCAAACTTGTAGTGTAGGCGTTGGTTTATTATGTATGTGTTCTAACAGCATGAAGAATAACCATACCTAGAGCACTTAAGAATTTGGCAAGTCATAATAAGATTAACATTATTCCGAAAAGTTCAAAAGCAGAAATCCGCAAACACGGGAGAAAATTCCATTTACTACACAACTTAGCAACACAAAACACAGATCCCCAAGATTACACAATAATACAAAGTTATGTATGTTCACTTGGACAACTCCTGCGAGAAAGTGCTAGCCAGAGATCGAATGGTTGAGGAAGACACCGCACTTGAGCCACCAAGGTACCATTTCTTAACTGCCTCTACCACATTGGCATTCTCTATCACATACTTGGAGTCTTCTTTCCCCTCCAAAGACACCACAATCTGTACAACAAACACAATAAACAATTAAGCCACTTGCTATGGTTAACTAACTCCAATGTAATCAACAATATGCTGATTCTGCTACTTTACCTCAGCAGTGGCAGAATTTGTTGGGAAATGGTATGTGATCACTGAATGTTTCTTGAAGTACTTGGACTGGAAAAATTCAATAACTTTTTCCAAAGCTTCTTCTTCTTCCTCCTCATATTTGTCCTCAGCTGCCAACCTATCCCTCACAGCAGTCTCAATCTGAACCCCATACTGTGCACCCTTGATCTCTTTGATCACCACAAGTCTAATAAACTTCTCCACCGGAGCTGTACATTACATACATTGGTCATTCAATAACTTAGGACTTAGTAGTATGTAATTATGAATAAATAATATATGCACTAACGGTGTAAAGATTTATTACATTGTCATCTAATTACAAACTAACTGTATGATAAGTTTGTAATGATTTTTGATTAGTTGATAGTGTAAAAAAAATCTATACTGACGGGACATGCCTATTAAATTATATTGTTATATCATTCCTAGTCCATTGATATCGATTAATGAATAGATGGGTTCTTATTAAAGAGATATTTTCATATTTGACAGTACTTTAGGGATACTATGGATCATAATTACCAGAAATGAGAGCATTGAAGAACTCATCGTTCTCTTCCAGCTCCTTTGCAGATATTCCTTTGAACTGCTCCAAGTGGCCAACTACTTCAGGCTCCAAATAAATCCCGATTGAATAGAATTTCACATGGATAAAGTGGATCTCCATGTCGGTGATTCCTGGTCAAACAAGGAAATCAAGTTGTGTCTACTTGCTACTCATAAATGAATCAAATCCTAGCAAATACTCCGGTAGTTATATTTGTCTGGAATAAAAATTTGAAAGTCTATGCCTTTAGTTTATTACTTCGATTATTACCTAGGATGAAAACATTAGAGCATATAGGAACACTAAAAAATATAGACCTCATCCCATCTTCAAAATCAAATTAAGAAAAAAATAAATAGAAGAGCAGGGTAGGAACCTAGTTTCAAGTAGAGGATATAAGCAACTTACCATGGCCAAGCAAAGATAGGGGCTTGGTAGTAGTGATCTTGGAAGGGTAAGTGATTTCATCAACCAAAACCTCTTCAGTAGCCACTGAAATTAAATTCACAAAACAAACAATATTTCTCTTAGATATAAGCACCTAAAAGGCTAATTAAAATCAATAAAGAACAGTTAGCAACTCATTGGATTGAGGGAGAGAAAGAGAGAGAGAGAGAGAGATCTTACTAGTTAAATTTGATGGAGATGGAGATGGAGACTGGAAGAAGAGTTGGGGTGAGCAAACGTTGAGAGAAGTTTTGACAAAAAGGGTGAGTTAATTAGAGTCGTTATACAAGGCTATTTATTTAGACCCTTTGTTCCTCACAAGGCCGAAAATAAGGTGGTAGGTAGAGCAAGTTGATGATGCATCTGTGAGTTTTTTTTATCAATTGCTAACTTCTTTTGATTTGTTAAGGTTGGCCACTACCTAAACCTTTTATCCGAACATCACTTCAAGCTCCCTTCATAGTTCATAGTAAGACCAGGAGAATCTGGATCTTTTTGGTGTTTAATCTTACGGTAGCATGTCAGAAACAAATGAATAATATTTTACTTTCCTGAAAATATATATATATAATAGTGAAAATATAAGATGGGTCGGATAAATAAGAGAAAAATAAAGAGAATTATATTAACAAAATCTAATATTCTAATCAATTAGTATTTGTTCATAAAAAAATTGTATATTCAATTTTCTTATGGGGCTTCCAAATAATGGAATAACAATGTAACATTTAAATGGTGGAAAAATAGTTTTGTCCAAGAAATAAAAACTATAAAATGGCCTAAGTTGAAATGGTTACAACGAGTGTTATTTTCCAGTCAATTTGGATGCCTTTGACTACATGGGAAGTTCCTAGGCCACCCATGCGGTAGGTGGCACGAGTGCCACCGTTCATTGTACCGACCCATCTATAAACAAGTGTATTTCACTATTTTGTAGTCTTATTTGCATTATTATGGCCCTAAAATGCAATTACTCGAGTCAAATAATAACACCATGGAATGGGAACAAGTTGGGTTGGTGACTGCAAATATAAAAAACTACTTTACTACTATGTTGCCTTCAATGAATCCATGTCTCATTTCCTCCTGATTAGCGTCAAATCCTTTAGCCATATACCCCTGTTTAACATTTCCAAAATAACAAGAAAACAAAAAAACAAAAAAAAAATGGTTCAACATTTATTAACAACTGTGCTAGCTTCTTCAATCCATCCATCTGCCCTGTCTTACCTAACTTCCTAAACGAATTGTTGGTGGGATTTGGAAAGAGTAATTCTACATTCAATATCTTCGTTCACGAACATCATATGATCTTAACAAATTACTAACACTCTATGTATTGACCAAACACACACATATAGAGAGGAAACCTCTACTTATTCATCTGATTAACTAATATTTCATTTCGTTTGGATATAAAAGATTAGAGTTCTTTTTGTATAAAAATAACTTCATTTTAAGGATATTTTAAAAACATTTAAGTCATTTTAATAAAAAAATATTCAAAACTTAATTCAATGAAGAAAGATAATTTATATATCATAAAAATTGAAGAAAAAAATCTTATTTGTGTATATCAAATTAAAATTTATATTGGTGAGAATGAGTTAGAATATGTTTGTTTTTCCGTTTCATTATCAAAATACAATTTTGTGATTTCTTAGTTTATTCTTCTTAAAGATTGATATGTATTATTTGAAGAAAAAAAAATCAAAGATTCGCATGTCATTTAAAACTTTTTTCTTTTGAATTATTACTATCGATTAATTACTTTTATTGTTTATATCAAGTTTGTAAAAATTAAACAATAATAAGAAAATGAATTTTACAAATATACATAACGTTAATCTTGATGTATATAAATAAAATGGCAAGTAAATTTAAATTAAAAAATTTTGTAAACACGATTTATAAGATAAAGTATAAATTTTCAAATTAAGGGTGAATTTTGTCATGTTAATGGGGTTTTCAAATTCCACTGGCCACTGGTTTTTGTAAATCTGATGAGCCTTCAACTTATTTATTAGAGTCGATATTTTTTTCTTTTCCGGGGAGTTTGTACGTTTGTTTTAAGTTCATAAATAGTTTTGTTGCACGTAGAGGAATCCGCTCTTTCAGGAAATTGTTTTTCACTTTTTTGCATTGTTCTTTTTTTTTTTCATCAACTTTTAAGTTTTTTTTTTATAACTTTTATTTCAAAAGAAAGTAGGCAATATAATACACCAGTAGTTTCACATTATCACTATTCAATTACATTTGGCCATCTATGATAATGGTTAAGGGAGAAGAAAAAGAAAAAAATATCAAGAATTTGATTTTCTCTATTAACAAAACTAACAAATTAGTATTTATTAATAAAAATAATTATTGATTTTTATCATAATTATTTTAAAAATTATATCTATAATGATTGTCATGCATTATAAAATATTGTCAATGCATGCACTTAATATCTTTAAAATAATTTTAATTATTATGCATTAATAATGTAAAGTAATTTTATGTTATAAATAAACCACAAATCACTGTTAACATGATTTTTACAATAATTATGATAAAAGTTAATAAATTTATCTATACTGGTTTTTATGAGATAATAATATAAAATTCTATTATTCATAATTTATTTTATCTTTAAAAATAGTTATATATATATATATATATATATATATATATATATATATATATATATATATATATATATAAAACAAAACGTTTAAATTTACATAATATAATTTTGATAATTTCTGGAATTTAAATTCTAAGAGTGATTAATAAAACATTTTGAAATTTAATTTTGGAAACATATTTAAAATACTTTGGGAAACTTAATTTTGTATCACATTCAATTATTCGAAACACATAATTTTGAAATGTGAGAAGGGCTAGCTCTTCGAAAATTTAATTTCATAACATATTCAGAACTCTTTTTCTGAACATTAAATTTTAAAACATTGAAAATACTCTTCTGAAATTTTAATTTTAATTCAACATAGTGTTACATGGTACTTGATAAATACCCTTGTTGGTTAACTAAGTGGTAAGGATTTGATCCTAAATATGTGAGTATAAAAAAATATCTATTAAAAAAGATCAATTCTGTAAATGAGTTTCACTGTAATATCCTGACTTCATCCAAATTCATTTCCAGATTTTATTTTTAAAAGAAACATGAAGTCGCCTATTTCATCTTATTTTTAACAGAAACACTACCTCTGATAAAGATTGTATGATCAGTAAAGGAAAAAAGGAGTATTTCGAAAGAAAACAACCATCTTCTTTTGAGTTTTGAACTTTCTTTCCCACTTAACCGAGAGGCCCAAAATTTGGGCCTTGCCATATTTGGGCCTTTTCTGCCATATTTGGGCCTTGCCATCAGGCCTTGCAATGAATTAATTATTCTGTGCCGATCACATCTTAAAAAGGAATGCAAACATAACAAAATATTAAATCTTGTAAAAAAAAAACATAAAATATTCAATAATATGCAATATAATAAATAAATTTTCAATTTTATGTTTAAATAGGCAAAGCATTAGCCACTACTAATTTATCTAATGTGAGACTAAACCCATTCTGTTATACTCAGCCATCTACAATCAAGTTAATTTTCCCTTAACATGGGACCAAACATAGTATTTAATTTGACTCCATGCTCCCACACCGTATACACCCACACAACGTCACTGCTTTTCTTTCTTTCTTTTCTCTATCTCGCACTGCCACTTTGAGGCAATAGAAAGTGAAGTCATTAAAAAAAAATCAGAAGATAAAATATGAGTTGACAAATATATTTTTTTCGAAAATGATCTGACAATATTTAAAACTTAGTAAAATTCAAGTTAATTACCAAGAAATTGTTCAAAATTGGATAAGTTAAACAACAATAATTTGGGAATGTTCAAACACACGTTTTACATGTGCATATAAAAAATTCTTCAATAATCAATATAGATTTGAATGTTTTGTTGGTCCCCTCGTAAATAAAAACGTTATTCTTTACCATATAAGTTGTGCTCGTTAGATCGATCAATCTAACCCATTAAAAATGACAGTACAGGTTAGATAATTTAACCCACCGATATGTTTTTTTTTTTTTCTTTTTCCAATCAGTTTTTTAATTGGTGAACCAATCCATCCTAATCCACTTTAGACAAGTTATAGCAAGTTAGAATGGGTTGACTTGCTTTACCACCCTTACCAAAACAAAAATATTTAAAACTAAACACCATCGATTGAATTAATCAATCAGTTTTTTTTTTGTTATATCACACAATTAATTTAGTCGTCCTATATTGATATGTTTTCAATTTGCTAATCATAAAATTACCCACAATTGCGACAATTTGAAGCATCCTCATCAAATCATAAAAAAATACTAATTAGTTATTTAGCACATTTCAAAATCAAAGTAATTTATTAAAATTCATTAATAGTTCATCAATATTTTTTTATCCAATAATCTAATAATAAATTATCATGTATAATAAAATGATTGGTTTTTCTAATAATCATTTTAAAACCACGTGTAAGATAATTTTTTTAATTTACTGATAATGTAAAAAACTTTACATTATCAATAAATGAAAATGAAATTAAAAAATAATTTTTATATGAAAAATTATTAATAAAATTTTAATCATTAATAAAAAATTAAATTCAAATATCGCTCCATATCTTCAAAAAAGAATAGATAAAAACGAAGTTATAAAAAAAGCTAAAAGACGATAACAAATAGATTTTCCTCATGCTATCCATCTAAACTACTACTACTACTACTACAAGTTATAGCAGTATCCGTACATTATCTTATCACAAACCGAATAAAAGTGAAATGCTAGAGAAATTGTTATTCTGAAATTTTCTTCCCTCTTTCATGTACTAGCAGGGGATCTTACTTGAAAAAGGAAATCTCATCTTATCGCTTTAGGCATGAACTGTTGTTAGTATTTAAATAAAAGTTTCTTAAAAGATTTTTTTGTTATTTTTATTACTCAAAATTAATCTTAAATATAAAATAAGTAAAAGATTAAAAACTAATTTTGAATAATAAAAACAAATAAATTATTAAAAATGAATAAAATTTTAAAAGAACAAAAATACTGATAAAATTAATAAAAGATTAAAATTAAATTGTATAAAATTTGAAGACCTAAACTTTAAATATTTATATTTGTTGCTGTTATCTTGCCAAGAAACGGTTGCATTAATTAAAAGTAAGATCAAGTAACTCAAAAATCTCCGCAACAGAGTTAGTTAGATCCTGTTTCATAATGATTGTGTAGTGACTTAAAAAAAACACGCAAACACACGTGCTTGCATGGTTTAAAAAACAACAAATGATGACGTGGCAATCACGGTTCCGACATGGCATCCACATTGCACCCTATTGGCCAAGCTTTGCTCAAAGCGAACGCTCCTTGTGTGCCCGCCTTCGCAATCCATGCACTTTTCGCGTGCGTGCTCGTGCCACTCTCGTCATCGTTTCTTTTATTTACTCTTTTGCCCCAATTCCATCTCCACCGTCCATTCTGACCCTATTCACTCACAACGTGTGGCGATAAAGAACCCGAAGCAGAAATTCTTACTTCTAGAGTTTCCATGCAACACGGCCTCATTCCACCACAACGCAGAGCACCCTATTAAATACACCCTCACATCAAGAGTCGTCCATCTCATCCCATAAGCAAATAATTGATCTAATAGAAGATTGCAAGTCAGAATTGGAGTGAGCTTTGAATCATTACAAGTATTTATCCGCCTTCGATTTTGAACACCTTTTTATCTCTATTTTCTTTTTCTCGTTCTTCAAATCAAATCCTCATTTTTCACACAAACGTAACCAAAAACCCTTTCGCTGTTTCTCTCCAGTGTTCTCCAAGGCTTGCTTCCTTCTCCGATGGCGTCGTCTCTGGCCATTGCTTGCGGCGGAAACAACAACGCCAACTTAGGGATGCAGAAGCAGCGGTGCGCTCGGGTTCTCCAGCCGCCGTGCTCCGTCTCGATGGGCCGGTCTACGGCGAGGGCCGGGAGGATCACGGCGGCGATGCCGACGGTGAAGGAGCAAGAGACTACTCCGATGATCATGATGGGGGCAATGGAGCTGCTCGGGAAGCGCGAGCGAGGAGGAGCGAAAAACGACGCCCTCGAGGGACAGGAGAGGCTGGACAGGTGGATGAGAGAGTCGGTGGTGGAGATCGTGAAGAATTTGAAGGAGGCGCCGCTGCTGGTGCTGGTTTTTCCCAAATCGGCGACGATGGCGACGGAGAAGAGGGTGGTGGTGGAGGACTGGCCGGCGGTGAAGGAGCGGTGGGAATCCGGCGAGACGCCGGTTCCGGAGGGATTGATATTCGTGGAGGAGTTGGACGGGGACACGGCGGAGGACGGTGGCGGAGAGAGGACGACGAGGGCGTGGGGGGTGGTGGTTCAGGGGAAGGGCGTCGGGTGCGGTCCGGTTTGTTATCTTTTAAAGACTTGTCGGGTCGGGTCAGGACCCGGTAATGGGATGGGGATTTGTTCGACCCATTTTTGCTTGGTGAAAGTGAACGACTTCAGGGAAACGGTTCAGTCGCAGCTCAAGAATATTTGGCTTTTGCAGAACCAGTGCCAGTGGAATAACTATTAAGTGAATAAATGAAAATATTGTACATTTTTTCTTCTTATTGAATAATTTTATTTTTTTGTTGCCACGGTTTTTGCAATTATTATAGCCAATAGCTTATCGACTGTGAAAATGTACAGAGTGAACTACCTTTTAGGGAGGGGTTTCTTTCTCATTAATATGAAGACTGCACTTCCCCGTTTCTAGAAGGGTTTCTTTTTATTGAATTATTATTTGTTCTTCATTTGATCACAATTAACGTAGGGGTTCTTACTATTATATGCATTTTTTAGTGCTACAAGTATCTACTTGATATTGACCATTGTTTGGTTTATTTGTAGTGTGTTCTTCATAAAATTATGGTAACATCATGAAAAACTAAAAACAATTATTTGTTGTTTATCATTTTTATGAAAATTTAATTGATTCTTTTTACCATAAATTTAATCCAAATACACACTTAATCATTCGGTTCATTCAAGATTGAATAGATGCTGTTCCGGGGTAGTGCAATGATAGTATTGCTATGGCTCTGTACACACTACAGAGTGAATATATGATCATATGATTTCCAGGCGATTTTTCTTTTATTGAATATTCGATGATGGTTTGCCGATATTATTGGCTTTGTTTGTGTTTAATGAATAATTTGTGTATTTACTAATGGAAATGAGACTTGATAAACATCCATCGTATACACATGAAAAAGGAATAAGCAAAAAAGATAATGAAACCAGGTGGCTTGATAAACATGTACATCCTAAATTAGGAAGATAGGGTGAACGCAGTAGCATATGAAAGCACAAAGCATCACAGCAGCGGCAATCCCTCTCCATGGAATTGGTGTAAAAAAATAGAGGAGCAAGTTCAGCTAGGGTGATGAGGGTCAACACAAGAGGCAAAAGTTGGAGGAACAAGTTCACGTTGTTGGCGAATATCTGCATGGCTGATAACGTGTTTTGGTGTGAATATGATGAAATCCATATCAAGGACCACACGATGATGCCATTCCACTCTCAACTTTCTTGTGTCAGTCATGGGACACATTGGTGATAAGTTTTTCAACATTATTATGTGAAACATTACCCTGCCATAGTGTAATGTGTTTCCAATGCCAATAAAAAGTAATCCATCCAATGGTATTTAACATCCAGAAAACTGCCAAATAAAATGCGTCCCAAGCCGAAATATGCCTTGTCCCCGGGCTATCGCAAAGAAAACTATAACCAAAATCTTTTTTATCTGGCATTAACTTAGAACCACGCGCATCCAAAGTGCAGTTCCTTTGGTTACAAGTGACAAGGGTGATATATATAAAGAAAATTTTACCACGTGACAAATCCATGATATATATTATAGATAAAAGTTGTAAGAGTCTGCAGTCAAATGAGTCAAAACATATATCATTCAAGGAAACATGCTAAGATAAAATAGGATATAATTTATAAATATTTCTAGAATAATTCTATAAGATGGGATAAAAGTAGAAAAAGATAAGAATAGGACAAATTATTTTTCTATATAATAATAGTTGATATATTAAGAGAGTCAAACCATATCATTAAAAATGAGTAAAAATTTGTCTAAAAGAGTACTGTAACTCAATTAGATAAGAACATGACAATTTTTTTTTATATAATAATAGTTGATATATTAAGAGAGTTAAAACATTATTAAAAAAGAGTTAAAATTTATCTAAAAGAGTATAACTCAATTAAATAAACAAAGATATATGAATTGTTATAAATTTGTCAGAATTTTTAAATTGAGTCATGATATAGGAATAGAATAATAGTATAATAAGGTAACTGTATGATAAGTTGTTTTACTACACAATATTTGATATTCAGAGAGGGTTTGAACATATAATTCGCTGGACTTTATGGGATAAATATGATAAGATAAAATATGATATAAGAATGGAATAAAAGTAGAATAAGATAAGAATATGAAAAATTATTTTAATATTAAATGTTTGATATATACATTAAGAAATAGGAAGCATATTTAAGTAATTTTTATTGCAAGAATTATAAATATAGATGACTAATATATTAAATATTTATTTTATATTATAATTAAAACTTATAATAAATAAATATTCTTAAATATAAATTATATTTTAGTTTATGATAAATAATTTATATTATTGTATAGGACTATTTTTGACTATTAATTAATTTCTTAAAAAGTATTAAAATTTAATGATGGTACAATACATATGTTACAAGAAATATGTTCATATAGCTCATCAAGGTCTAAAGCCGAATATGGTTTAATAATGGTCACAACCATTTCCACTCAAACATTTATCTGTTCATGTAGAAAAAATAAAAAAGAGAATATATATTCTGTCAGTGTATCTATAACAAAATGATTACGCAGATACTAAAATCTTGACTAGCACAAAGCATGGTAAGGTTTCTATATTTACAAACTCAGCAGCTAGCAGAGTTTTCTCGCAAGGAATACAACAATGGAATTACAAAGAAGAATTTTTGTAGGTATGTAAGCATTGAACGCTAAAAATCTAGTGGCATCAGCTTGGTGTAGAAGTATTTGATCACGGAACTGTGCTGCAGAAGTGCAGATCTAAAGCCAATTAGGTGGCATCTTGCTGGAGGCTGCAGGTTTTGAAGGATCATCCATAACCTTGGCAAGGGATCGATACTGCAACTTTACACTCTCTGCATTGTCCAATGTCTTCACCACATACCTGTACACAAGTCTTTGTTAACAACAGAACCAAATTTTACGTATTTCCTTGAAAGTAACATAACAAGAATGTCAACCATGTTTCCTTTGTAACAGCGTTACATTTTAATCATGATGCACATAATTATTTCCAGATCTCAATCCACGAATATGCTATTAAGTTTAAAAATATGTGAAGAAAATTTTCTATTAACCCCCATCCCCTCTCCTTTGTCGAAACAAAACCAAATGCCACAATGAAATTCAACTCTCAGCATGCCAGCTCCCCAAAAAGGTTTGTCATATTTTTCTATATGGAAAACCACTAGAAAATTGACAGTTGGAATCATAAAAAAATATAGTGTTAAATCTAGCACTTTAATAGCAGTGGCAATGGGTCCAATTCAAACCAATGACCTGATGAATCCAAACCAAACCAAAGAAAAATTCGGGTTGGTTTGAATCATCAATTCGGTTTGGATTTAAAAATTGTGAACCTGGTGACATCAGTTCGGGTATTGGATTTGAACATGAAGAATCCGAGCTAACCCAAACTCATAATATTTTTTTAAAAAAAATATTTTTTTTATGTTGTGTAATTTTATAATTCTCACTTAATATTATACATTAATTTTCTTTTTTTATTATGATTTTCTAATTTTTCTCTATAATTTTTCTATTTTTCCTTATTTTTTTATTAGGTGATCCGATGATCCAATCCAAACTAACATGACTGTGATCAGGTTGGTTCGGTTCAAGTTGCCAATTTTTTTCAAAAAAACCAAACCAATCCAAGTTGATTAACATTGATCGGTTTGGACCAAAATATCTCCTAAACCCAAACCAACCTGTGGCCACTCAGTTTTTATATATAATGCCTTTTAATATTTCATTATAAATTATTTAT
Organism: Glycine max; assembly: GCF_000004515.6. NCBI lineage: Eukaryota > Viridiplantae > Streptophyta > Magnoliopsida > Fabales > Fabaceae > Glycine > Glycine max. Next base: position 48,135,747 of record NC_016091.4, read on the forward strand.
AATATTGATAACAACAGAACTCACTCCAACTATATTATATTTGGTCAGTTTTATGAAACAATGAATAGATTAGCATGTTATATATTAAGAAAATACTAATTTAACATAGCAAACAAAGATTGGATATTAACTGCTTGAGGAAAAAATATATAAAGTCACTAACCATCCATTCAGGCATTGCGTTGTAACAATAGCTTCGCGCCCAACAAAGCGTTGTGGTGTCCTTTTATTTCCCTGATTCATTTTTTCTCTAATTATCTCCTTTTCAGAAAAAAGGTAAAAACACTTGTAAGTAAAATCAAGCCAGCTCACACACTACCTTTATGATAACCCGGTCCATCACAGCAAATGGAAACTGAACACCTCTACTCCTTGATGGTTCCATAACAACTGAATCTCCAAAACCACCCTGTCCTAATGTAAAATATATTTCATATTAAAAAATGGGGGAAATGTCAAGGCAAAACATATGAAACTTAAAGACAGCAAAATAGGTTCCTGATTTTCTTTTCATCTCCATTTCTCACTCTATAAAGGTATACACATGGTATGGGAATGGAGATAAACACCTGATCAAATCTCTCTCTTCTTCTTTTAGGTGACCGGTAAAATTGTGACTCCTCTTCACGACGATATGCCTGCACAGCAATCCGGAGTGCTGATCAAGGTAGCCAGCACCCCAAGAAAAAAAAAATGCAAGAAAGAAAATCAGAATTGCTCAACATAGTATTACTATGCATTGTACTTTTGAGATATCTTTTATGCAGTGTTATTGCATTATCATTTTCAAAACCAGTCAATATTCAAGGAATTAGTTGCATATCTTTTACTTTTTTCTTAAGTGCAAAATATATACATAATTTGCAGTGTAATGGATATATACAGTGCACTCAAGGGAAAACAAAATGGGGCATAATTTGCGTACAAATACTAATTGAATTTTTGCTTACATAGGTTTGGAGATATTGATTCCTCAGTTGTGGGTTGAGAACAAGTGCAGCAAGCTTTCTGAGAATGCATCACACAACAATTATATTAGCTAATTGACAACATGGTAAATCCTGAACAAGAAAAGTAATTTCTGATATGAAAAATGACTTTTTCTAATAAGAAACCTAAGTTGAAACCAGCTAGCTAATAGTCACTAACCAAAACAGGCCAGGTAATTTTAACATGTGGGAGCCATGTGTACCTCTCAACTTCTATTGCAACCAGTTTTGGGCTGATTAGCAACCCACAGATATACGGACAAGCGAAATCACCATATTAATTTGCATTTATAGTTTATTAATATTACAGATAGATAAATACAGGGAGTTTCCCAAACTTGTTGTCTTGGGTAATCCATTACAAAAATAAAGCTGCATACAATGTCCCTTCCCATTCACTGATTTTTTTTTATCAAACCTATTATATTTTTCACCTTGAATTTTTTTATCAACTTCGTTAATAATTCAGTACCTGTCTTCTCAAAATACATTCAATAATTTTCCATATTCAAAAAAAAGAAAAACACATTTCAGATTTTTTTTTATACTGTTGTGTACAGAGAAACTTAAATACACATGCAATGTGGAAAAAGTAAAATGTGATCAAGATCATATCAAAAGCACAAAAAACCAATAGATGATAAGTGTAAGATGCAGAAGCAAATCAGTTACACTAGATCAAAGTAGGATGCACAAAAGCAAGTAAATAGGCTTATTTCTGTGTCTCAGCTGAATTATTTTGCAAAGAAGTACAAATTTACAATATAGTCACTAGTAGCTTTGAGACTCCTGCCATTCTACTGTGTAGAGGCATATATATGAGAAAAAGAAGTTGAAAATTACCAGCTCCATATTTAATAACATTTTTCAGATGACTTAGTCACAGAAAAGGTCAGCTGAAAATTATGGCATTTGATGGCTTAGAACCCACCATTCTAATAGCATGCTCTATTCCACCTCCACCAAATGAATGTCCACATGGTAATATCATAGCATCATCCATAAGAGCACCCCTTTATTTTCAGAGTATGGCATCAATCAAATATAAGAAGTTAGTAATAAGAATGAATAAGCAAGATGCCAACAAGATATCAGCAGGTCAAACTTATGTTATTATGCTGAGCAAAAAAAAAACTTATGTTATTATATGCTTGCACAAAAGGAACACCTGTAAAAACACCATTTGTTAAATCTTAATTAAAAGGGAAAAATACACAACACTAGGACCTATTTTCAACAAGTTGGACAAAGATTTTTACACAAGGGATCAACTGATGCTAATAGATAATCCCGAGAAGTACCCAGTATAATGAGTATATTGTTTAGAAAATGCCCAGAATTGAAGCTTCTTCTTCGGTTTTTCCCTACTACACAAATTTTCTGTCTCACAAAAACACCAAACAGGTAGAGATGAGCTTATTCTAATGGAAAGAAAAAGGGTGGGGGGAGATGCCTACAAGGAAAGTGGTATGTATGGTTTCTCGGAACAGGCTGGGTAAGATGGGGATGTGAATGCACAATGCTTTTTATGTTCAAAACATGAACTTTACATGATTTGTAAATGACCTGAACTACAGCTGCTTCTTTTTTCTCATTACATAGGTTTTGTGAAAGACAACAACACCAAACTGCTAGACAAGAGCTTCTTCTAAAGGAAAGAAAAAGGGGGGGTGTTTACAAGGAAAGTAATATATGTATGGTTTGTAGGAACAAGCTGGTTAAAATGGGAATACAAGCGCACACTGCTTTTAAGTTCTAAACATGAACTTTGCATGCCATTTCAGGGCCAATTCGATTTAACTAAACGCCAAGGGTTGGTTGAAGAACATATGCAACAAAAATGAATAGCAAATCAGGAAAGCTACTCTTATCTTGCATAACACCACCTAATCTCAACAATCACAACATAAAAGAAAGAACCCATTATCCACTACAACTTTATTTATTTATTTGTTTGTTTGTTTGTGAATCCTCAGGCTATAAAACGAGTTAAGACTTACGTGACAGGATCTGAAAGAATTGCCCTGAGTGACTCCCCTGACTCGCTCGAATACATAGCATCCTTCCTCCCACTAAACCCACAACCACTATCATCCACCATCACTTTCTGCCCAGAAGCCCCTTCGCCGCCGTGAAGATAGTGCGAATAGTACTCCTCACAGTCAGTTTCAGCAACGGTAACTGAATTCTGAGACTTACCTAACCCCTCTTGCCGATGATCTTCATCACCACCACTCACATTGCTATGCACCAATTGCCCAATATCACCACCATCCTTCACCAATAGCTCTCTTCCAGAAACTACCACATTCAAAAACAACAAGAAAAAAAAATTAAAGAAAAAAGTCACATTCTGAATATAATTAATTAAAGATGCAATTCTATTTTCTTAATTCGTACCGTAAGAGTGGGCTTTCCCGTTTGCAACAGCAGGTAAATTAGCGCCACCGTTGTTGTTGTTGTTGTTGTTAAGTTCGCTTTTGGTTCCATCACCAACGAGTCCTCCTACTTCGGTGTCATCCGCTTCATCGTCGTCGTCATCTTCGTCGTCGTCGTCAGACTCTTCGTCATCGTCTGTGGCGCTCCAATTGCGGGCGTGGGGCGGGTCGCGGCGGGCGGAGCAGTCGGCGTAGCGGCGGAATTCGGGGTTCTGGGCGGCGGCGAAGAAGCGGTCGCGGTCGATGAACATCTTGTTGTCGTCGATGAAGGCGCCAAGTTCGCGGGTCTTCGGAGGCGGGTCCCCGACCCGACGCTGGTGCGGGGTGGGGCAATTGAAGCGGAGAGGGTCGTCTTGGAAGACGAGAGGGGAATTGAGACCGTTCTCGATCCTCTGGTCGGGTACGAGAGTGATGTCTTCGGAGGACATGGGAGGAATAGGGAACTAGGGTTTCGAGACTCTGTTTGCTGCGAACGCCGCCGTTTGGTGTTCACACTCGCCGCGAGCGAGAAAGAGTGCTTTCTTTCTTTCTTTCTTTCTTTCTTTCTCCCAGATGCTGCTGGGAGATGGATTGTACGACGAGTCGTTTTTGGCTTGTTGAGGAACGACGTCGTTAAGAAGTGTGCTGGGATGGGATATTAGTCCTCATGGTTGGTTGTCCATTTTTTTCCGCATGCTCGCAGGATCTTGATGGATTTTCACTTTCATAATTGTCCTATAATCATGACGGTAAGAGATTGGGCTTTTTATTATCACACTTTCATAATTGTTAAGTTCACACCCCTACTCTTTTTAGAAATTATTTTGAGTGATGAAAACATACTTTCGTTATGTATTTTGACAAAATTTTATCAGGTTATACAACAAAAATACAAAAAAAACATTTTTTTTATTGTTATTAGGGGGGGTTAAAGGTACTTTTATAAAAAAATGAAAATTGAAAGGTGTTAACTTAACAAAAATAGGTGTGAAAATAACAAGTTCCTAGGAGATTTCTACAATTCGACCCCAGATCTCTACTGGGCATAAATTATGGTGATAAAAATAATGGCCCAACCTTGGAAACTTTTTGTTCATAAAAGCCTGGATATTTTTTCTTTTTGATGACCATTGCATTTGGTATGCGGAAGCAGTAATTAATATTTATAGAGGACAGGTGAGCACACACAAGATAGGTGTCCCTACCACACTTGTGTGAATCATTGTTGGTTAAAAGCTTCGATATTTTGAACTATGGATTTTTCACCTAGTTCGTGTGTTTCATAAATTAAAAGTTCATTTTTTGCGAATGTAAACATGAAAAAGTTACATTTTTTTATTTGTTAGAAGTTTTGAAAATTATTCAAAAGTATTGTTGATTCATAACCAAGTTGTAACTTTTATTTTTATTATAATTTCCTATACTTTTATTCCCATGAGAAGGGGCGGAAAGTGATATTCTCAATATGAAAATTTATTTTCTAATGCACATATAACCTCTATTTTTACTTAAATTATTTTAAATTCTAAGAAATATTTCTATAAATATTAAAATGTAAATCAAACATGTTTTAAACATATTCAGGAATAACATTTCTTATTAAAATTATTTTTTTTGTTACAAAAAAAATAAGCTTTTTTTGTTTTAATAAAAGTCATATGTTTAAGATACTACTTGCATAAAGATTTTTTTAATAGAAGGGTTATCGGTTGTCTTTTGTAAAAAATAAAATGATGTGAGTCGTATAATACACAACTTACATATTTTTTAAATAAAAAACATATAAGTTGGACGATGACTTGCATTGAAACAAAGATTCGACCTATCACAAAAAAATTCAATGAGATTTTTAGAAACAAGGGCCATTTGTTTTCAATCAAAATGTTGAGAAATATATAAGAATGTTTTCAACTAAAATAATTTCATTTTTTATATATCTCTTACATTGTTGAAAGGAAGACACATGTTTCCATTGTTAGTGCATCATACATTGGAAGAAAACTATGGATGATACCCGGAGAAGCTCTTAAAAGAAGGGAAATTAGTAGCGGCAACAAAATGAGTTGAACTCCTTGAGTTAACTTGTTTAATCTATCCTTTTGAATGAGGTAAAAAGTCTTCAATCCATGAACTCGTTTTGAACTCATTGAGTCAACATATTTAACCTGTTCAATGATATTGTTATTATTATTAATGATATTTTTTAGAATCAAACATAAAATAACTAAAATTATCCTATCTAATATCACACTTTATCACAAATCAAACAGACTCGGAGTCATTTATTTTTTCAACTAAAATAATTTCATTTTTTATATATTTCTTAGCAACAAAAAAAATATATAAGAATGTTTTCACCTTGTCATCTAATAATAAACCGCTATATTTGGTAAAAAAATATTATATTAATAAATCATAAGTTTATTAATTTTATGATAATTACTTTAAAAATTATACCAATCATAATTTTTTTAATTGATAATATAAAAATAAAATCACAATTTAACCTAATATATCTATTAAACTTATTGAGGGGTAGGACTGGGGAGTGAAACTTAGACGATATACATAAAAATTAAAATAAGAGTATTTTTTTTATCTTTTCGAGTAACCTTTAATGAATTTATATTTTTATTTTATTATACTATGATACGATTTTAATTATTCACCAAATAAAATTGTACAATTTTAATTTTTGTATTTGATAACAAATGCTCTACGCTCTATAATGTAGTTGACACAGATATTAATGTTATCACAATTTTATTATATAAGCCTTTATTTTTCTAAAAATTACATTAACACTTTTGAATTTTTTTTCTAATTACACACTATATCTCTGATTACAACCTCTCTTATATAGAGATGTCAGTGTTTTTAAACATTAAGAAAATAATGTAATGTATAAGGAGATGTCAGTGTTTTTAAAAATTAGTGTAAAAATATAAAAAAAAATAGTGTATGTTTTGTGTAATTTGAAAAAAAATTCAAGAGATGAGAGTGAAGTTGTAGACAACAATAATCATTTGTATACATGAATGTGGAAGTCACTTCATAAATTCCTTTTTCATCTTAATCAATCGTTGCATCCATTACTTGGGAAGGAAAGAAATTAATTTAAAAATTAGATCATAATGTACATGGTTCCAAGTTGTCTGGGGGGGGCTACTTACGGAAAAACAAAGGCCATCAAGACAAGATTATATTGCATATACCCTAATTGATATTTTTCTACTGAAGAAATATTATTATGTCCAATTAATTTCAGGAGTACAATAAATTTCAAATATACCGACTTGCCTTCTAACGCGTTTGATATCATGTGCAAACTACATAAAAGATGTGATTTACTAACATCACTCGTGCCAAACTCTGGTTTAAACATGGAAGTTTTGGTGATTGAAGTACTTGTAAATAATACTTGATCTTTAGTTGATCTTTTAATATTTTACCCTGCACTAATTGGAAATAATAACGGTAACACGAGATTCTGTTCTTATTTATTGATGTAGATATGATAGCATTGATCCAAAAATAAATAACCTTGTCCACGCCTTCTCTTTGCATAATTCTAATTCCCAATTTCAAAAGATCCATATTGTCTTGATTTTTTTTCTCTCTCATTGCAATTTGTGATGAAAATCAGCAAGAATAAGGGTCTCAAGCCTGAACAAGAAAAGGCTTCTAATTCAAACAATGGGGTGTTGATGGATTTCATGAAGCTTTCAAAGGATGACAAGGCTCAAGAACAACCATCAAGTAAGGTGGTGGTTGATTCATCTCTTTGTGACTCTAAAGGTGCAGATGATGAGAAGAATACAAAGGAAGCAAAGACTTTCTCATGCAACTATTGCAAGAGAGAGTTTTCTACCTCGCAAGCTTTGGGGGGACACCAAAACGCTCATAAACAAGAACGTGCTCTTGCAAAATGTGCCCAAGGCTTTGATGTTGGTGGCTTTGGACACTTTCCTTACTACCCTTATCCTAGTTTTTACAACTCTCATTCTCCTTATGGAGGATCTTTCAATAGGGCACTCGGGGTCCAAACTGATTCCATGATTCACAAGCATCCTTGGACCCCAAGGTATGGTCATTCTTGGTTGAAACAAGATCGTGTGACGATACCGAATTCGTCAATATTTGATGGGTTTGAAATTGTGAAAGGTTATTATCCAATTATGAAGAGTGATGGAACTCTTACTTTAAGGCAAGAGAATGGTAATGGTAATGCCAATGTTGGAACACTTTCTCTTTTTGCAAATTATGCTACCAATTCATCAAGCCAAGTCATAAACAGTGATGGCAATGCCAATGTTGGAACACTTTCTCTTTTTGCAAATGCTGCCACCACTCCATCAAGCCAACTTGGACACAGAGCAATTCTTGCAACCAAAAAAATTGATGATTATTCCATGCCAGAAGAAACCTCCAAAGGAGTATCTTCCAATCTTGATTTGTCACTTAAGCTTTAAATGTAGAGTCTTTATGTTTGTTTGTTTTTTTCATACTTGTAGAGCCTTTTATTGTTCACAGTGCTTTTTAATTTTATGGAATAATTCATATATCTTCGTTTTTTTATTTTCTTATTTGAGTTAAAAATATATATAGAAAAGAAATTGTGACTATTTTTACCTGAAAATTGAGTGACAGGTTTGTGATTAATTGATAAATAAGTTCCAAGTAAAGATTTGAAAAAAAATCCAGCCAAATAAACTTTATATATTATTTTTTATAAAGCTTTTATATATACAATGAAAAATATAATTCAAATATTACTTGTTAATTTGTTGGATAGTGCTTTTACAATTTTCTATTTAAGTTGCAATAAATAGATATAAATGTTATACAATTTTGTCACATACGCAGATATTATACGACAATATTCATTTATTCTACTGATTTTTTAAATTTTAAGAATACATAAGGTATTTACGATTAATATATATTCTGATTTTTTTATCATTTATATATATTCTTATTTGAATCATTCGAGATAATTATAACTATTATATACATAATTAAGGTTAAAATCAAACTTTTCTTTTTAAGAAAAGTATTATAAACAATTAATTACTTATTAACAGTTAAGGGAGAGTTGATTCAATACAAACACAATGAAATTCTATATTTTTGTGGAATTAAATGATCTCCAACTATTTTTTCATCTTAATTATCTCAAATTTTTTTTTTGTTTAGATCTCAATTCTTCTTTTAACAATAAGTATTTCATTTGTCTATAACGTGAGATGCATTTTGTGCAAAAATTGTACAAATCGTTACAATACATTGCTAAGATATAAGAGAAATTGATGATTAGTAGCGCAATCGGCCAAAATAAAACTGTTCAAAAGTAGTTTTTTTATTTCGTTAAAAAAGTATTTTATTTATTTATTTTAAATACTATATAAAATAAAATTAACCGTTAAGTGAGTTGTGGGCTGCATAGTTAGTTTTTCATTTCTATTTAATCCTTAGAGATATTGAAGTACTGGTTATGGTTCTTGTACCTATCATCTATTTGTTTAAGCTTATTTTTAATAAATGAATCATATTTATTTCTTAAAAAACATTTTTAAAAAACATTTTTTATTTTTATTTTTTTTAAGTTTTGAACAAATCGACTCCTGATTGATTATCAAAGCAAAGATAACATGGGAATTAAAACATAACATTCAATCAACTCAAAGTTCAAAGTGGTCTTTCAAAGTTCCTAAGAACTAACCATTCCATATCAAAGCGTGAAGTAGAGTCATTTATATGTTGTAGACATCCAATTTAGAAATGTTGTTTTCTATGAAGATTATTTTCCCTACACTTTAGAAACTTGATCTTCATCAAGATTTTCCTATCATACAACCACACTCCACACTTATTACATATGATGACATTCCTCAACTTGAATTACATTCAGCACTTGATACACCTTTGCCTAATGACCTTGACCCTCATTCACCATTAGCCATTAACACTGAGCCTATTCATACTATTGCTCCTAGCTTTCTTGCTACTATTGTTGTTCCAAGACAGTCAAAGAGACAAGTTCATAGACTTGAGAGATTCAAAGACTTTCTCACACAATTCACCCCAACAGTAACCATTGATTCCTCAGTTAGTCATTATCCATTATCTTCAGTTCTTATTTATACCAAGTTATCACTTTCATATCGCCATGCTATCATGTTTATTTCTTCTCACACTAAGCCTAAGACTTATGCTGAAGCTTCTAAGCCTGATCAATGGATAGAAATTATGAATGTTGAGATTCAAGCTTTGGAATCCAATCATACTTAGATATTGATAGATCTTCCTCCAAACAAGACAACTATAGGATGTAAATGGGTTTATAAAATAAAACACAATGCTGATGGCTCCATTGAGAGGTTCAAAGCTCGTTTAGTTGCAAAGGGGTACCCTCAAGTAGAAGGACGAGATTATCTGGATACTTTTTCTCCAGTAGCCAAAATCACTATTGTAAGGTTACTTCTAGCATTAACAACAATGAATAATTGGCATATGAAACGACTTGATGTTAACAATGCTTTTCTCCATGGTGATTTGAATGAAGAAATGTATATGTTTTTACCTCCTGGCACAACTGCTGCAAAACCAGGACAAGTGTGTAGATTGCAAAGGTCCTTATATGGCTTGAAACAAGCCAGTAGACAATGGTATGTTAGGTTGTCTGCCTTCCTAATCTCTCATGGATATAGACAATCATCTTCTAATTATTTACTGTCTCTTAAAAGTCATCAGTCATCTTTTATTGCCTTATTGGTTTATGTTGATGATATAGTTTTATCTGGAAATGACTTGACTAAAATTAGACATATCACTCAGCTTCTTGATAATGTTTTCAAAAGGACTTAGGAGATTTGAGATTTTTTGTAGGCTTTGAAGTAGCCAGAAGCACTAGAGGTATCAACATCTGCCAAAGGAAATACACTCTTGATATTTTGCATGATACAAACATGTTAGGATTTAAACTTGTCTCTACTCCTACAAATTATTGCTCTAGACTTAATCAAAAACCTGGAACTCCTCTCTCTGACACTCATGCTTCTGATTATAAAAGGATATTTGGCAGACTCATTTATTTGACAAATTCAAGACCCCGATATCACTTTTGTTATATAGAACTTGAGTCAGTATGTGTCTCAACCACACATTATCATTAGAAAAGCTATTTTTAGAATCCTGAGATACCTCAAGGGTTCACCAGATTTTGGTGTGTTATTTTCAGCTGTTGAAACTCCACAATTAAAGGCCTTCAGTGACTCAGATTGGGCAGGATGCTTGGATACTAGGCATTCCATTACTGGTTTTGTTGTTTACTTTGGTTCCTCTCTGATTTCATGGAAATCAAAGAAACAAACTATTATTTCCCAAAGTTCCTCTGAAGCTAAGTATAAAGCAATGATTAGTGTCACTTGTGAGCTTCAAGGGTTCACCTACTTACTTGAAGATTTTGGTATTCAGTTCAATAGACCTGTTTTATTGTACTATGATAATCGTTCAGCGTTACATATTGCAACAAATCTTGTCTGTCACAAAGCACAAAAAATATTGAGATCGATTGTCACATTGTTATAAAGAAGATTCAATTTGGATTGCTCTAGCTATTGCCTATAGCTTCTGCTGATCAATTGGCAGACATTTACACCAAAGCTCTCCCACTTGGTGCATTCCAATTTCTCAATTGCAAGTTGAAAATGTCAAACATACATTCTCCAGCTTAAAAGGGGGATATTAGCCATGTTAAAAGTCAATTATTAGAAAGTCAACTATGGTTAGAAAGTAGTTGGTAGTTGGTTATGGTTGTTAGTAGTTAGTTAGATTTGTAACTAACTTTCTCTATGTATAAAAGCTTGTACTAACAACTAAACTACACAGAAGCAATAATTCATTGAATCAAAGTTGATTTTCTATCCCAAATTCTCTTCTTCCTTACGAAACTCTTTTATGCTTTGTTCAATTTCTTCATATTTCCATTCAATTTCATGACGGCCAACTCATCACTCCTCAACCAGACAATGCACATGTCAATATAAGGTTTTTACTAAACAACTGATGTATTGTATCATATTGAGGTAGTAGTACTTTACTAGTCCATATATGTTTTGGAATCTCAATACTTTGATGGGTTCTTTATAAGCTGGAGCTTGTTCTGGCACGAGCATTGAAAGTCTCGAACGATAAAATATACACATATTTTATCATATTCAAAACCTACGCGAGCCATTGCTATAGGGAACTGCAGTCAAAGCCTAAAAATTACCTTGTCCCGAGAAAGAGAAAAAAGTATTTAGCACTACTAGAAGTCTATTGCCGGTCTACCCTTCAAGTAAATTTTGAGGGCAAAGAAACATGGATCACGAAATTATGCATAATCAACATCACTTGCAATTAAAAAAAATGAAAAATGCTAATTTGTACCAAAAATCCAAGGTCATATGTATTGCGAATATAAAGTGACAGTGATAGGGGATAAAGAATGAAAAGAGTTGTAAATTCACTTTATATTTTGAGATGCATTCTCTCTTTAGTAAAAGATTCTTAAAATACCGTTTTTCTAAGTTTTGTAAGATGAAATTAGTGTGCTCAACCATTAGTATAAAGCATGTGAACAAAAGTAGAATAAAATTAAATGTATGTTTGAATTGAAGTTAGAAATATTATTTGCGTGTTTAAAAGTATAAAAAAAATCCTGACTTTTTGATAAATTATTTTTTCTTTAGAAGTATTTTTTTCACATAAAAATCAAACCTGCACAAAAGTATAGAACTCCATCCATTGACTCCTGGAGATATTCCATCTCGAAATAGTGGAATAAATGAATGGTCCATGTGCTTAATTGTTGACGATGAGAAAGCCAATGCATTAGGTTCCATTGGGCCTAACACCATTTGTGTTAGTAATTTATAGCTAACTGCATTAGGAAAATAGGGACAACTCACTGCTACCTATATATGCACATGGTTATCCTACCCGTAAAGCGTTCTTCTGCTTCTTCAATTCATTCTTTTCTCTTTTCTGTTTTGAGGGGAAGAATGGACTATATAGAATATGCGCCAGAAGCCTAGAAAAATGTGTATATGTGTTTTTTATTACCGTCGTTAGCCGTGTGATAGTAAAACAATTGAGTATATGACACTGAACCCAAACGTTCATTATCCTACAGTTGCAGACCAAGGTTAGGGTTTTTTATCCACCGTTAGATATATTGACATTAAAATCAACGGTTAAAATAAATATAAACTACAATAGAATTGTTCACACCAGATAAAATAAAAAAATATGAGATTTTATTTTTCTTTTTTCTCTCTCCTCATAGCTTCTCCCTTTGATCTTCAACCACTTATCTTTTTCCGACACCACCCACATCATCACCACCGCATAATCCTCTACTATCGTCTAAAGGATCGTTGTCGTTGTCACTACCCAATGGAGGAAGACAAAGCTTCCTTCTTTTTGACCACCGAACATCAAGCACCATCACTAATTTGTGATCGAAAACAAAGAGATCGATAAAATCTCATATTTGAGATTAAAAATGAAACAACCATTAGATCTGAAAACGAACCCAACGCAGGTTGTCTGGATTTGGTACCAAGGACATTGGGAGCAAATGGTTCCTCTTCAATGACAACGACGACAATCCTTTAGGCTACGACAGTGGAGGGTTTTGTGGTGGTGACGACAAGGGTGGTGCCAGAGAGAGATAGGGGTGGTTGGAGACTGTAAAGGAAGAAGGGTCAGTAAGAAAGCGCAACGAGAATCGAAGCTCTTGAACTGGGAGCAGAGAACGTGGAGCAACACGGTGGCGGCTCCCATGTTCACGAAACGAAAATGACGACGTCAAAACGATGCCGTTGATAAGGCGGGTGAGCATGAAACTCGAGGCGAGGAGCGAGCAAAGGAGGCAGTAGGAGCCGACGGTGAAGCGGAAGTTGTAGTGGCGGGTGGCAAAAAGAAAAAACAAATATTTGATCTGATGTGGACACTTCCACGGTATCTCAACTACCAATTTTAATTGAGCGGTGAAAATGACTTTCATACCGCACAAAATATCTTTCACTTTCGCACGGTAGCCTCCCTCATTGTTGCATGAGTGACCATCCTTTCTCATTTTCTTTGACGCTATGTTTGATTATGGGAAAGAGGAGAATTTTTTTTTTGTGCGGGTCACACGAAATTAATTGAGGTGATGGGTTATATCGATTGACAAATAATTGTTGTAATTTTATTGTAAACTAGTATTATGATGATTGCCTTAAACCACACTCAAAAACACTACATTATTACAATAAAATAATGAAAATACTATGTAAAAATATACTGATCACAAGATATTTTTAAAACTAACCCTGTCTTTGTTTTTATGCAGAAAAATATTTCATGAACACTCATAAAAAATAGAAAAAACTATGTATTATAAAATTGATGATGTGATAAAAAAAAAGAAAAAAATATTGATAATATATTCAAAATAAGTAAATATCTTTATATCATTTTTCTTTTATATATGTCAATCATTTGATTTTACGCTTGAAGCTAATATATCTTATCATTATTATATTTTTACAGATTATTTTTATTATTTTATTCTAATAATGTAGTGTTTTAGAGTGTGATTTAAGGCAATCATCATAATACTAATTTACAATAAGATTACAACAATTATTTGTCAATGGATATAACCCATCACCTACTAAATTATGTAATTAAGTATAAGGCATTCTCACAGGAATTTAATTTTCTGGTTATACACAAGAGAAAATTTTATTAAAAAAGATAAAATTTAGTTTGATGATCACTATATTTAAGGGTTAATCTCATAATTTTCGACTATATATATACTTTCTAAAAAATAAAAGTATAACAATATTGAGTTACAAAATAAAGTAAATTGCACATTCAAATATATTCAAAATCACAATTAAAAAAAAAAAAAACTAAATGAAAAGCTCAGCACGAGAGCTAGGAAGTAAGGAATTCAAAAAAAGAAAAAGAAAAAGCAAGAACATGGGAAGCAATATAACACTGAAAAGAGAGCTTCTATTCCGACAGCATCATATCGGGTAATATTCTATAATCCAATAAGAGAGATTTACTATTGTCGTCGTGATCTTTAGGCGTGCTCTCTGCATACGCTCACTTTTTTCCCCCACGACCTTTTTTCTTCCCATTCCATTATATGCAAAATGCAATGCTGGCATTCCATTATATGCATTGCTGATTAGATTTTAAATTAGGTGCTAAGAATATAGTAAGTCCCGAGGCTCTTCTTAAATCACTTTTGACTTCTAAATTGGCACTTTATTTTATTCCATAGTCAGTTTTATCTGTCAAATTCATTTTAGCAACAACCACATCATTCCAGCACGAAATCAGTGCAAGATCAATTTCAAACTAAAGACAATACAATGTTGATTCCATTTTTCTCTTGGGCAAGTTGACCTCTTGAATAACTCAAATTATTGGATGCCAATAACTTTTTCCCAACATTCCCTCCTCAAGTGGAATAAAAAGGCATAACAAAATGATGCCAATGTGTGCTAGTGCTAGAGCTTGCGCTCTTTGCATAAGCCTCATACCAAAAGCGCACCGACAAAATATATATGGATCATTCCTAGATATATAGAAAAGAAAAAAGCTGGCCAAAACAATAAGTGCGACACCAAAACAGACAAATCAGAATATGAAAGATCAGTAATTCAGCAACAATTTTCAAGGGGGGGGGGGGTACAAAACGGAACCCGGTGAAAAGGAATCCGGCATCCTAGGTGTAGTAGCATAACACGAGAAATCTTAAAACAAACAACTAGAGACTAATTAACAAGGGAAAAAATACAATGAAAAAGTAAACATTTTGCAACAAAATAATTCCTCTCTCTCTTATAATAAATAAAACCGGATTCTTCTTCCCCGGACAACCCATTGTCTATCCTCCTAATAAAGAAAATCGCAAGTTAATTCATGCCAATTCTTCTTGTCCTTCAGAGGGACATCTTATCAGCTCCAATATGTTAACTACCTCTCCCATGTCAGGCCTGTTAGATGGCACCTGAGAAGTACATATTAAGCCTAACTTCATCACAGGAATAGCTTCTTCTGCTGGGAACTTCCCTTGGAGCCTCTCATCAATGCATTCCTCCACCCTGCCCTCTTCCAAAGCCCCTCTCACCATGTCGCAAAGTACCACCACATCATCCTCCATGTATTCAACCGGCCTCTTCCCTGTAACAATCTCCAAGACCAAGACACCGAACCCATATACATCACATTTCTCGGTGATTTTCACCGTCTTGCAGGCAAACTCTGGTGCCATGTAGCCGAGTGCGCTTTGAATTTTGCTGCTCAAAACGTATCGATCAAGCATTGGCAGCAGTCTTGCCAGGCCAAAGTCCCCTACTTTTGGTTCACCATAACTATCAAGAAGGACGTTGGTTGACTTAATGTTATAGTGAATAATGTTGGAATGGTGCAAGTGTGCCAAGGCCTTTGCGGTTCCGAGAATCACATTAAACCTCTCGTTCCATGAGAGGAAATTTCCACCAGATCCTTCATGGAGATGCTTATAGAGACTACCACCAGAGAGATACTCATATATGAGGAGCTGCAGTGATGGAGTCCAATAATAACCCTCAAGTTCAACGAGGTTTTGGTGTCTGATTTTTCCTAATTTCTTCACTTCTCTTTCAAAATCTTCTTGAGACTTGACAAGGCTTGATACTGTGAGCTTCTTTATGGCAACTGAATGTCCATCTCTAAGAACTGTTTGGTACACTGCTCCAAATCCTCCACGTCCAAGCTCACAATCCTTATTAAGCAAAGCATGAGCACCAGAACTGAAATCAGGCTCACCTGAAAACATGACAAGCTTGCCAGAGTTAGCATCTGTAGTTGGGGAATGGCTGAATTCGTCCCCTGCAGAAAATGTGAGGGCAGCTGCATCACGAGATGTAGAGGAGCGAACACGGAGATTGAGAACTGTGATGCTTATAACACCAATTACAATGACAGCTGCTGCACCAATGGCAATGAGTGCAGAAATGCTGAGAATGATTCTTTTGTGACCCAAATTTGGAGGCAATGAACTAGGGCCGGTGTCAGTAGAAGTGTTGGGATTTAGAACAATAGGCTTTGGGAGAACAGCAGGGCATGATTTGTTTACTGCAGCGCCACAAAGAGATGGATTGCCAGAAACAGAGGAAGGCGTAATGGTGTTGAAAAAACCACCAGCCGGCAGTTCACCCTGAAGGTTGTTATGAGATAAATTGAAGGTAAGAAGATTGGCAAGGTTAGCCAATTGCTTAGGAAGGGCTCCAGTAAGATTGTTAAACGATACATCCACAGTTTGTAGGTTGGTAAGTTTTGCAACTGCTGCAGGTATTGGACCACTCAGCTTGTTCTGTGACAGAATCCTACAGAATGTACCAAAAGAGAAAGGGGTAAAGAAAACAAAGCAAATCCGGGGAAGTCAGAGCAATAATAAAAAAAGGAGCAGTTGGATCTCATCTTACTGTATGAATTTTAAAAATTTACCGCAGGACTACAAAACCTACATAATAGCTCCTACTAAAAACAACAATGCATGAAACTGCAATGCCATAAACATTAAAGCCACATAATAATAACAGTTATTTATGTACCAAGAAAAAAATATAATGAAAATCATTCATGTCACTGACACCATCCATTCCCCAAGATGAATTATTGACATCTTTTCTTCAACCTCTATGCTTTTTCTATTTTGTAGGGTATACAAAAGTTTAGAACTTAGAAGTATAAATGAACTTAACCAAGTTGCTGCTGCTAAATAAATAAGTATTGCATTGTGCATGTTTATGCCAAAATACCAAAACTACATGCTAGACTAATTCAAAGCCAAGAGTTTCAATTGTCTTGCATGTGTGTTATGTTACTTATGTATCATGTATTATCATAAGCAACACATCTCAATAGAACGTGGAATAAATTATAATACAAAGAAAAGCTTCCATCAAGGGCGTATGAACAATGAACAAACAGGCTGGCTTTAGTTAAATGCATCAAAAGGTATATTAAAGTGAGTTAAACACCTTTTTCACCAAATACATAGCATGCAGATTAGCTAAATCCGTCTGATGAAACTTAAAATTATAGTGAGAGCAATATAAATGTGTCTACTGTAAATACAAGCACATCTATAAAACGCCAAAATGAAAGATGGCACAGGGAAAAGGAACTTACAAAGTTGTTAGCAAAGAGCAGTTCTCAATTGACGTTGGAATTTTCCCATTTAGGAAGTTCTTTTCCAGTACAAGTTCTTTCAAGGACACAGCTCCTCCTATTTCCCAGGGTATGCTTCCATTCAGCTTATTATAGCTCAAATCAAGACTCGAACATGTTTTCAACTCACCAACGGCAGGTGGTATAGGACCTCCCAGAGAGTTATTTGCCAAATTCAAAACCTGCAAGCTGCTTAACCCTCCAACAGCAGACGTGATTTCACCAGAAAATGCATTGTGAGACAAATCCAAAACTTGAAGACTTTGAACGGCAAGTTCAGCCATGGCAAACAAAGGGCTTTTCTTGCTCCCACTCTGTACATTTTCTGACACCAAAACCTTGTCCAAATCTGACTTGAAAACCCACAACGGAAGCCACCCCGACATTGAGTTCCGGCTGACATCCAACACCAAAAGTTTCGTACAATTTGCCATAGACTCCGGCAGACTACCAGTGAGACCATTTCCAGAAAAATTCAGCATCTTCAACGACTGAAGATTTCCAATAGAGCTTGGCACCTGACCGGTAAACCCATTGTTTGAAAGGTCCAACGTCTCAAGCCCTCTCATCTCCCCAATCCACTGAGGAACCCCTCCCGAGAAAGCATTCCCGCGCAAGCTAATGTAACCACACAATGTAAGTTCCTTAAAATCACCAGGAATACTCCCAGAAAAAGAATTGTCCCCTAAATCAATGGACCTCAAAAGCAAACAACTTCCAAACCCATAAGGAACATTCCCAGTCAACCGGTTCCTCGCCACGCTAACACTCCTTAAATTCTTCATCGCCTCAATCCCCTTAGGAATCTCTCCCTCCAACAAGTTATCAGACAAATCCAGAGACCTGAGAGCACTCAAAGACCAAACCCTAGAGGGAACAGAACCAGAAAACTGGTTATTAGAAAGGTCAATAGCAGCAAGAGCAGAACATGCCCCCAAAGTAGAGGGAATGCTCCCAGAAAACCTGTTCCTGGCCAAGGAAACAGTCCTGAGAGACCCACATTGTCGGAAAACATCCTCAGACACCTCTCCTGAGAGACTATTCCCACTCAAGTCAATGACCCTAAGGTTATCTATTCGAGCAATGTTGGGGTTTATCCCCCCAGTGAGGTTGTTATTCGCCAGAGAAAGCTTTCTCAGAAACTGCAACCTTTGCAACCCTCTACCTATTCTCCCAGAGAGAGAAAACCCATCAAGGTTAACCTCCACCACTCTATTGGATCTAGGGTTGCACTTCACCCCAACCCAACTACCCCCACATGCGCTCTCATCGTCCTCGTTCCAAGACGCGAGCTTCCCCTTTGGATCTCGTATGTCAGCTTTGAACACAATCAGCCCCAAAACGTCGTCGTTCAGAGAAGGGTTCACGGCGGTAACCGCCACGCAAAGCAGCTCCAACAACCACACAAGACGAAGAAAAACTCTCATGCTTGAAAACAACGCTTGCATTTTGGAATACTAAACACCCATGTGAAATTGAGCTGGGGGAAACAAGTAACGAAGATTAAAGACTCCGAATTTGGACAAGGGAAACAAACCAAATTCAGATTAAGCACAAGCCAAAACCAAAAAAAAAAAAGCTGGTTATTTTTTGGTAACGGCTAGATTTGAGAGTGAGGGAGCAAAAGGGAATGGTGTGGAACACGACTAGAAAGTAGTATTTTCGGGTGAGGGAATTCAAGGAAACGTTACAAAGAACCCAAAAAAAAAAAAGTAAACTAAGATAAGAAATGGTCACAGAAGATAAAGACTAAAGAGTAACCGAACTCTAAATCCCACTTTGCAAGTAAGGTACTTTTTTTTTTCCTGGGTGTGCTTCAAAGTTAAACAAAGAAGAAAAAATGAAGAGAAACAGCACCAAGAGTGTTGTAGAAGACTCGATCCAGAAACCGAGAAATGCAGGAACGGGGTATTCGGAGTTCGCCGGAAGAGTTTTCAACTGGAAACGGAAAACAGGCTTTCCGGCGAGAGTGACCGAAAATTCCTCGCCGGCGTTAAAAAGCAACGTCTCTCTCTCTTTCTGTTTCTCTCTCTGCGTAGTGTCTCTCTCTGGTGTGGTGCGAGTAACATTCAGTTTTTATTAACGGCACAAAGGGGTCCCGGTTGGTAGATAGGAAAATAAATTAGGACAATGCCACGTGGCATATCCATGCCGAGGTTTCGGTCCTACTTGTCTGACACGTCATCAATCTCAGTTATGCTTTTGACGTGGAAGCTTACCTGGCCTTCCATTTTTCAACATTGCCCCTTCCATTCCAACTTTGTCTTTTATTTTATTTTGTTAATTAAAAATTGTTAAGACGTCACTTGGCTATGATTTCCGATTGGAATTAGAAATTGTTGGTGGAAAACAGAGATATTAAGTTGTTCTTTCCTTTATACCTTTCTGCTTAGAAAGGAATATTGCTAATTGTATTGACCACAATACTTTTTTCTCAGTTATCTGGAAAAACGCTGCACGTGATTGCACGAATAGAAGTGTGTTTTTTATAAGCATTTAGAAGATGTAACCATTGATCATTGATTACTTCTGGTAACATTACTTTTATTTTAAAGCTGGGAAAATAAACATAACGTAGTGTACTTAAAAAAAATTACTTTTGCCAGTCTCAAATATGTAATTTTTAATATATTTAAAATCTTTACAGCAATAGTATTTGTTCACAAATGACAGTAGTGTATGCTTTTGCGAAGTTTCGAAAGGTTTTTTATTTCTCTCCTTAAAACACATTGTTATTGAATATTAACCCAAATTGAAGATTTTTTCACTTTAACTATTACTTGCATTAAGCTTCAGTAGATACTTTGTATTTTTCTTGCTTAATAAAAGTAAAATGTTTCGTTTAATCTAGTATTTAATTCCGATTGCTTTTTTGGGATGACAGTCTTAAATTCTATCTCTTTAATCCCTATTGAAACGTAACTTTAGTAATTAAAACGCATAATTTAATGCCGCGGTACATGGTTATTTCACGAACAGGAATGGAAAAAGGAATGAACACGAGCTAGTAAAAGGCTATGAAGTATTATTATACTGTACTAGCTTATTACTAAATTTTTAGAGTGGCTAGGTACCTGCTAAATGACAAAATTCAAGCATAGGGTCTTGAACTACCACGACAAAGCATGTAGTAGTAGTTTTCTTCAAAATTGAAAGACTACCATAAACCAAAGTAGAAAATGTGAACCAGCTGAAAAATCCTGGTTGACTAGAGGCGTTTCCTTTGGTTGAGTGCTTTGAACTTTACCGCTGATTTAAGATATTATGTCTTAACAGAAAATGAGATTTTCAGTTCATGAAAAAGCTCCTCTTTGACTATATAATTGTGGTTTAGCTAATAGACCGCATAGGGTATAGTGATGATAATACTTGCAATGTAGATGGCATGTGAGTTTAATTTCGAATGGGGTGTAGTAACAATAGTAATATAGGAAAACAAGAAGAGCATTTATAAGTGTACTTTTAGAGTGAAAGTTGGTTGGGTTGAAAGTGTCCTGTAGGAAAGAAAAAGAAAGGCAATAAAAGCAAGTAGGTGGCTATGGTGGGTGGTGCAATTAAAAGAAAAGGGAGAAAGATGGTGGGGGATGAATGGTGTAGTAGTAACTGTGTTTCACATTTATCAGAGTGTTGTTTAATTTTACCATACCACTGCTCAGAATGATGGGGGTCATATAATAGGGTTGGAGTACTACAATAAAGTGCAGTTCAAAAAGAAAGATTTCATTAAAAGAAATAAGTTAAGTTTTTTAATTGAGAATAATTATCAATAAATTGATAGACATTTGATATCTATAATATTATAGTGAATTAAATATGATTTTGTTCTTTCAAATTTGATCGATAATATTGTAATGGATTGAACATTGATTTTAGTCTTCTAAAAATAATTTTATTAAATTTGGTCATTGAAGTTTTTAAAATTCTCTTTTTAAATTCTTTATTTAATTTTGTTAATTTTTTGTTAAATATAAACGATCTCTACCTATTGTAGACAACATACATGCTTGAGACTCAAATTGTTATAATTAATGCACTTATTTATGGTTGTTTCTAGAATCAGAATTTGCATTAGTTAACGAGAGATTTAAAAACATATATTACCAAGAAGTTATTGATAATATTATAACTTAATAAGTTATCAACGTATGTCACAGAATGACGTTGTTACTTAACACTTTGTCTTATAGGGACAAAAATATTATTTATGTCTTTCTTTTAATACAAACTTATTCCTCTTAAGACTTTAACAATTTTATTTATTTGTTATTTTTTCAACTTATTTTTGTTAAAAAATTTGTTTTTATAATAATTTATAAAAACCAAATTTATTGAATAAAAATGCTTAATATATTTTAAAAAAATTTATTATAGAATATATATACAGGTTCTCACTCCCTTTCAACGTGTTATTGATCAATACAACATCTTTTAACCATCACCTGTTTGCTAAATTTAGCTTATACAGTAGCTACAAGCTTATAAATTATATAAGTAACAATTAATTAAAAAAATTATATACTTATAAGCCAGCTAAATGTATTAAAATGGATTGATAAGATTAGTTGATAAATTAGCTAATAGATATAAATGACATTAAGGAAAACCTATTTGGTTATTAGAGGTAAGAAAATTAAAATAAATTATTAAAAATGAGAATGGAAAAAAAAAACTAACTTACATTTGATAAAATTAATTGATAAACTAAGAGTTAAAAAACTGAAAATTTATAAACTAATCAATTTAATTAAAAATCTCTGGTAGAATTAGTTGATTAGCTAGCTAATAAATGTCGAATGACTATATTTAACATTTAGGTAAATAAACTATTTAACCCCTAAATTATGCATTCATTAAAAATTTGATTCATATATTTTTAAAATAATCAATTTAGTCCATAAATATATAAATATTATAAAAAAATTTAGTCAAACTCTTATACATACTTATAATTGGATCCTTAAAACACGGACATTTAATGTCAAGATGATTTTCAAACTACATTACTTATTAACAAATTAGCACATGCATACATGATTTATAGTAAACGATTAACTAATTTATCACAACCTTATGATTAAAGTATCAATACATATAAAAGTACAGAAACATTGACTAAGTGTGAAATCTAAGACATGATTAAAAATATATTTTCCCTGTATGAAATGTGCGTAAATTTAATTTACTAAACAAAATTCTCAAAGGAGTACTTAAGAGTAGTGTGAACCGTGAAGAGGTGGGGAAAATGTAGAAGTGTGAAGAACACGAAAGCAGTTATTTGGATGTGAACTGCGAAGAGACAATAGAAGATAAGAAGATCGAAGCCCGTGAGTTCCATTCAGAGGCACCACCAACAACAACAGCACCATCTTCTTTGTAATAATCAACAACAACAACATATATGCTCGTACTCTGCCACTACATATATATTTTGTGGCTCTGTGGTTGACTCCTATGTCCTTTCCCTCTGTGCCTTATTCTGCAACCAACACAATACGACACCCAAATCAATTCTATATTTGCATCCAGTTTGTTCAGTCTTGCTCCTGCCATGGGAGCAGGTACCCATCATGTGGGTTTTTATTTAGTTCTAACAAAATGCATGCCCTCCCTCTTTTAATTAATGTCACATTTTTTTTAATTATTTAACATGGATGATGTTATTAATAACTTATATTAGTTTGTGTCTCTTAAATAAGTAATTCTAGTTTAAATCTTGATTAATTTTTTATTATGAAATAAATTATATTGTGAGAAGAATATTTATCTTGTATATATTTAAATTTTCGATAAAAACTAATCACCAACTATATGCTTTATACTAATACCATCATAAAAAATGAAAAACTTATTATATATGTTAGGCAATTATTTACACGTTACAACTAATAAATTGATGCTAGCTCAATTGCAAAGCATGTGTAGACCACATCAATTTTTAAATTTGGTTGACAATGACAAGTAATGAATGTAGAGCAACTTACAATGGAACTAAGTTTGTATTTGGATAAGTATTAATAAAATTGATTTTGAAGTGAGTAATTTATATTTAGATGTTTTATTATAAAATCTAATTATGAGTAAAATGTATTACAAAATTTTGAATCCAAACAAAAGTTACTTAAAATTATTTTAATCCGGTATAATTAATTCTAGATCCATAATCAATCATAAATTGTTCACTAAACATTTAAAAATATATCTAAAATAATTGATAAACTCAACATCAATTTTTTAACATGAAATCACTAACAAGAGTTTGTTTGGTTTGATTCACATAACTACTGAACGAACAAGTTGCAGTAAATGCCGTATGTGGGAGAAGAGTGGAGGGAGACAAAATCCGAAGAATGTCAATGGAAGAGAGATGGCGATAAAACGACCAAGCACTAAACGACAAAAGACTGGTGCCTTTAAGGGTCCTTTGAAATGAAAAAAAAAAAAAAAACAACATTTGCGACTTCCAAAATCAAAGTGGACGAGAATCTCACAGCTTTAGCGATTGTGTGCATTGGTCAATCCTTACGCTTGCAGGCTTTACAGCAATGCAATTTCTTGTCAAGCTTTTGCTGCTTTTCTATCTATCGTTGTCAAAAACTAAGGACCCTTCTACTTTTCACTGTTTGGGCTTTGGTCTTTCTTCGGAAGCTTTTGCTTTTTTATAAGTGCAAGTTTGATTAATGTCTTAGGATGAGTCGGACTTGTCAGCCGGAAATCTTTGGCAACATTTTCTTTTAAGAATATAAATTACACTTATATTTTTGAAAGATACTTACTTGAATTACATTATTACTATTACTTTTTTAGAGAGTGTCATTCTTCAAATGGTTGAAAACATTACAACTACATTTATTATAACATTTTTTCCAAATGAGACATTATCTAATTTATATAACTTTTGTATTTTGTCTTTTAAAGTATTTATTTTGATTCTTACTCTTTATTTAAACCCATTGATTTGACTGAAAATATAATATTTTCTTTGATAGTGAATGGAGAATTGATGGAGGGAGAAGTCGTTGTTTGAATACCCCTCCTAACAAAAAATGAAAATACTAATTTGAGCGTTAAAATACTTTTTAGTACATTTCATAAAATAGTACATTGCTTAATAGAACTGCGACAATAAAGAAAAATAGCATAGAAGCTATAAATTGTATCTTTCCTTTGAAGCATGTTGAGATATTTTTAGTCATTTTATTGGTGTGAATTGATAACTTAAAACTTGAAGGGATCCAAACCAATTCTACTAGTATGCACATTGAGATGATAAAACGATAAATATCAAACATGTAATATGTAGATAATCAATACCTGTGCTTTATCGCCAAGAAAAATAAAAACAAATAAAACTCTGCTTTATCCATTATATGCATGCTTGTTTGGTCACATGTGTTGGACATATATTTTTGCATCAATTAAGAAGCTGGGCTATGAATTGTAGCGTCCACGTCATTCTACTACTTGACAAGAATTTTGAGGCAAATTGATCAAATAGGTTTTTTTTACAAAATATTTCTCAAAATGGGTCCCTTTTCAAACAAATTATGCAGGGGATTCCTTTTTACACGGATTCCGCTATACATGTTTGCGAGATAAATGCTAACGTGGAGCACTGAGAGGGGTTTCTCCATTGACATTGGCAAAACCCATGACGTAGGTGCAGCAGGCAACACGTTGCACAGACAGGGGCAGTGCAACATGCCATGCACGTTTCGTCAGTGGTAATGGCAAAACTTGTGTAGTTTTGCTTTTGCCATTTTGAGTGGCGAAACATGTGGTGTAGACCCCTCTAAATAGTAAGCCTTCATTGATGTTTTGTTGTGCCTTGAAAATTTGTATTCATTTATGAAGAAAGCCTTCAAGTTTTTCAAGTTAAGTTTCTAAATAATTCTTCTCGCATCATTCACAAATTATTTATTTAAAGTAATAATTTTTTTGTTAGAATGAAATTTTAATCTGAACTTTAAGTGTAGTATTTTTTGTAATTAGATTTTTATTTTGAAGTTATTGTTCTTACGGTTAATTATTTATAAGCATTCGTTGATGCTTTATTCTGCCTTGAAAATTTCTACCTTCATTTCTGACCCTTCACAAGTTTTTCAAGTTAAGTTTCTGAATAATTCCTCTCGCATCATTTTTTTTTTGTTAAAATGAAGTTTCAATCTCAAGTTTAAGTGTAGTATTTTTTGTAATTAGATTTTTTATTTTGAAGTTATTGTTGTTATGATTAATTATTTATAATATTATTTTTGTAGGTATATGATGAATTCGGTTATAACAATCTTGTATTTCAATGAAAGAGTATATGAAGAAAATGATGGCGTAATATTTGAAGATAGTAAAAAAGCAATTGAAATTAAACATGAAATTAGTTTCAATGCTTTGGAAAAAAAAATTGGAGATAAGGTAAAGTTAGAAAATAATGAAATTATTTCTGTTATAAGTTGTAGATTTTTAGTTTCAGGAAAATATGTGGCGTTGCACATTTGTGATGACAGAGATGTTAAAACGACTAACATGTGGCCGAGTGATTTATTTTCTATTATGGGAGCAATCCTCTTTGGAGCGAAAGTTGTACATCGTTCTCATGCTCACATTTGTATTAAAATGTTTAATTTAATCATACTACCTTGAAGTTCACCTTCTTGTGGTCTCACTTCTAACAATTCTTCACATAAATCAGCCCAATTAAGATTTGTTGAACCAATTAATGGTGACCCATCAATACGGAGACCTAATAAAACAGAGACATCTTGGATACCGAAACAGATGAATAATTTCGTCTGGTATTTCTTTTCAAACCTTGATACGTGGGAACAACTCGTCTAATTTATAATTTTCTACTTTCTCATCCCAAATATGTTGTGAAACATGCTTATCTTGCATCCATAAAACGTCACCATCAATTAAACTAGACTTCATTTTTATATTTGGTGAACATGATGAGGAAGATGCCATTGATACTGCAAAATAAAATATAATACAATAAGTTGACAAAAAAAATTTATACATTATTTGTACATAATATAAAAAAATTAATATATATTTTAAAAACAAAATATATTATACAAAACAGAATATATATATTTTAATTTATATATTTTAATAACAAAATATATTATACAAATAACAAAATTTAAATATATTCTACAAATAAATTAAAATACATGCAAAGATAAATTTAAATAAATAACACAATATATATATTTGAATAATAGAAATTAATATGCAAAGACAAATTTAAAAAATATATGTACAAAATTAACACAGTATTAACACAATATATATATTTGAATAATAACTTAGAAGCTATTTGACACAAATAATTAACTAAAGGTGTGTAATATTAACACAAATAATTAACCTAAGGCACCAGAATATTAACACAAATAATTAACTTAAGCTATTTGATACAAATAATTAACACAATATTAACCTAAAACAAATAATTTAAATATCAACAACAGAATAAACAGAACACAAAAAATATTAACTAAGGTACCAGAATTTGACACAACCAGACTGGAATGACCACCACAACGTAACAGCACAAGCTATTTGCCATCACACAGCACAAACTTTTCGCCACCATCACAAGCCTAACAGCACCAAGAAAGTAGAAGATGAATGTGTTCATGATGAATGTGTTCATTCATTCGCGAGAGCATTTTACATAACAAAACCATGCACCACGTGAAAACGTGAAAAAGCTTATTTCGTCACTACCAATTATGCACAATTCTTTACTAAATATCTAACACTTTCTCTACATATATACATTATCAACGAATAACACAATTCATTATTTCATGTAAATATACAAATTGCATGAAAGCCTTTTCGTCATTTCATTACTACCAATTTCAATATTTACAATGCACTTCTCTTTATTATTTGGCCATGGCTAATATCATACATAATAATAATACAAAATAAATATATGATACATGTTTATAATAAAAAAATTTAAATAACAACAACACAAAAAATACTTGCCCTAGAAGTGTTTACCCACCACTTGAACCCGCACCTCAAGGATTTTGCTATCACCTTTAGCGAAACAAGGAAGGCAAAAAAATATTTTGAGCACGCAGCACCACCAGCGATGCGTTAAATAGCGAAATCTAGCATGACTTGTTTTGCTAGTGGGAATGGCGAAACCAACATGGCTTGTTTCACCCGCCGTGCTTACAAAACCTACTGCACCCTGCAATTGCAGCTGCACCTTGTGCGCCTACCACCTGCACTTTGTGCACCTAGTCCTGCATGCCTACCTCAGCTGTATTGCCAGGTTGATTGGCGGAATCACTATTTCGCAAGTGGCATTGGTGAATCCGCCATGTGTCGCGTTCCGGCCATGTTTCGCCAGTCTTCTTGGCGGAATGTGTTTAAAAAAAAATCTCCTTTGAAATTTCTTTCAAAAGAGACTCACTTTGAAAATTAGTTTGTAAAACTAACCCCATTATATCAATTTGCCTAATTTTTACATCTATAATAAGGTAGATTAAAACTATATAACTATACCCAATCGTCAAACACGGTATAATTTTGACTTTGGTAAAGCTCCGTTCCCCACATATCATGATCCACCAAACAATGTTAATATGAAATGTTTTTTTTCTCTGTCAGTTGTTTTGTTTCTCTCGATTGTTTTCACTTCCTATGAAAAAAATTGTAAAGTTGGAAATATTAGTATAAGCAAAGGGGAATTGGAGGTACGTATCGAATTTTAATCAGCAATTGAGGTCGATAGTTTGTGTACTAGACAGTCGTTCACTTCCATTTACGTGGTGACAGATCCACGTGTTTATCTATGGTACGTATCATATAATTTAAGTGTGTATACTGTATGGGGTACGTATTACTGTTAGCTTGTTGTTCTCTACGAAAATCCATATAAAATACCGATAAAAATTTAAAATAGTTCATATTGTGATCATTATTATGTTGGCAGTGACTAAAAAGGCAGGATAAAAAAAATACGAGAAAGGGAGTTAAACTCTAACTGATAAATGATCAGACATTTCGAAAAATGGATAAAAGTATTTAATAATCTAAGCTCACTTTAAGTCTAATGATGTTGCCTTTTTTTTTGTAAAAGTTTTATTTTAAAATTTACAAAACTATTATAAAATACATAGTTTAACTTTTTTGTTTAATCAACCAACTGACAATAAAAATAAAGAGATAAGAAAAACAACCACAATGTATATATTTTTTTATTCATCTTAAAATCATGTGAGTTGTAATCTTTGATCATAATTATGATTTTTTTAACTATACTATAGTTTACAAGGTAATAAACCTTACTTTCTCGAGCATTCTTAATTAGTTCCATTCAAGCTAAAATTTAAATATTGTTTTATAGCATCTTCAATAGAGTTGCTTAACTTGATTCTTAAAATTAAGCAACTTGCAAATATTATTGGAGGAAACAAGTTCTTAAATATATTTGGTTAACCGTTCAAACAATGTTTTTGGATACTAACATTTCTTGAGAATAAACTCAATTTGGTGACATATTTAGTTACTCTCAACTATATGTATTTTAGTATTTTAATTTGTCTAGAAATTCAGTTGTGTAGAAGTAAGAGTTGGATTGTTTTTTAAATTTAAGTTATAAATTTTAATCCAAACATACACCAGACTGTTTACTCTCACATAAATTACTTATATAAATAACTATTGGCAATGCTGCTTAACTATTATAATTTTTTAAAAAGTAAAAAAGGAAGTTGCTAAGTCAGTAAAAAGGTAAAATAGGACCCATTAAAAATAAGTTAAGAATTTAAACTGAGTTCTATCATTGAAGTCAAAATAGTAAACATTCTTAAATCTTATGCAACACTAAAAGATACATTTAAAAAAATTAAGATTTCAAATTGAATTCTTGTACTGGAGACACTCTTAGGTTTGTATGTTTACTCCCTAAGGTATGAAAAGTAATTATAAGTTATTTTTCAGATGAAATATAATCAACAAAAAAGCAAAGATAAGTCAGCAAAAGAGCCTCTAAAAGAATTAATTTGCATGGTATATAGAGAAATAAATGAAATTGTGAATGCAGAAGGAAATGTTAAGTGTGGTTCATCTAAACGCCCAAGCATCTAGCTAGGTCTCCATTTTTCTTAAATATTTACAAAACAAGCATATACGAGTAAAAATCGAAGACCATGAACTCGTTTGAAGTCTCAGATAATTTGAACGCTAAATCTTGCATTAGAACGCTAAGTCTCCTTTTGTATCAAAGATGGTGCTCAAGAATTATCTAGCGCTAGAAATAAATTTTTTGTTTATGGAAGTCAATTTTCTTCCTTTTTTTTTTCTTTTAGGTTAACTTGCAATTTTGTTTTCCCTTTAATTCTTGATATGCTATTTGAGTTTCTTTATTTTTTTTTTTGGTTTTAGTCTCCACATTTTAAAAAATTCTCAATTTTGCATATATTTTTTATTTTTATATTTTAATTAATCAAATTATTTCTTGATTTTTTTGGTACATCTTATCTATTCTTATACAATATTTTTTATGATATCTTAAATAAATATGGTAAATTTAGGGCTTTATTTTATTTGTTCGGCAATTGTTAAATACACCCTACTAAATTAATAAATATTCCCCTTCCCCCCCTTTTTTCACTATTTTTCCTAAAACATCCTTACAATTTCGTTCCCAATTTCAATTCCTTTCCGGAACCCTTTATCCCCTCTTTCCTCCTAAACTCACCCTCTTTCTCTGTCCGAAAATTTCTATTTTTATCAAGTGTGACGAGCCTTCCCTTCAGCCCATGCAATTGTTATTGGGCCTAATGACCATACTGGACAGGCCCACTGTTGAAATGCAAAGGATGTTAACACGACACCGTTTTTGACAGCGAACAAAATCCCAGAACAATTAGGAAGACAGAGAAATCGGACAAAAACCTAAACCTAAACCCTGCAAAGTGTTGAATTTACAGTTTAGTAGTGAGTGAATTGAGAAATCGAAGTTAAAAAGATAATAGATAGTAACAGCACCATTCAATCACTCATCAGAGATGGCTACCATTGAAAGTAGAAGGAAATCAGTGGCTTTGGCTCTCTCCAAGTACTTTTCATTGGATCCTGTAAGTGCATGCTATGGTTTCCAATTTGCCACTCATATTTTCATTGAGCACTTCAAAACCAATGCAGAAAAGTTTCATGGGGTTGGGGTCGCATTGCATTTACCTGTTAGTAAAATTTTGAGTTATTATTGACTTGATTTTACAGAAAACCAAAACGGTGTTTTCTCTTTTCGAAATATCCAACCAAAATCGAGACAAGGCTCTGTTTGTATAATTTTTTCTATAATCACTTAAAAGAAAAGAAAACAAGAAGGTGAAATGAAGTGAGTTTTTTTGGAGAAGTTAGATGAGAGAGTTTCTTTCTATAAAAGTTAAGTGCATATATTTAGCTTACAAGAGAAGCTCAATTCATTTTACCTTCTTATTTTTTTGTCTCCTATAAGTGCTTATGGAGTAGTTGATTTAAACAGGACCCTAGATAGATAGTAAAAATATTAGTTGAGTCCTGTGTATGAGTTCTCCACTTCTGTATGATAAATATGATGATGCAAATTCTGATGCTCTAGCTTTGCTTGCAGAGTGTTGTTCCAGCCGATAGTTCAGACAGTGATATTAAGAGTCTTTACTTGAACATCATAGCGGTTTCTGGACATAGGGTTAATCACTCTGATGAGGTAACCAGGTTATAACTCAATTTGATTAGGCCATTAATATCATCAGTGCCACATGCTTCTGCTTCCCTTGCTTTTTCCCTTCTTTTCCTTTTTTTGGATTCATAAGAATACTGCATCTGGTTATGCCCTTGATCCATCAGAAATAATATGATATGCTAACTGTGGTTGTTGGACGCTAAGTGTATGTTTGGATTAGTTGTGATTTTTTTTTTTTATTTCATTTCAATAATTGCTTATATGGAATAAGTTTAATGTTTCATTTGGATTGTTTGGAAGAATCTTTTTTATGTAGTAAAATTACAAAAATGATTTTGAAGTTTTTTGAAGTAGTTGGTTTTGTATTTAAATTAATCAATTGTTGGGGATAAAATGGAAAAATAAAGGTTAGCTAAAATATAAACTGTTAGCTTTTCATCTAAGCTCCCAAAATTTGTTTATCATCAAAAAACTATTTCCTTTGTTGAGATTATAATGTTTGATTGTAGTCCAAATTACTAAACATATTTTGAATAATATCATCAACACTTTTTTTCTTCTATCAATCAGGTTATGTGTCCATTTGGCAAACCTTCATAATAAATTCCTCCCATTGTGACACACGTTTGAGTGTCAAATCTGTGGCTGAGATTAATCAAATCCTCATTACATTCAATGCTAAAAAATAATTCCATGAAAATCAATTTCACCTAATTTTAACAGGCCCTGTAGTCTTTAAAAGCAATCTAATCCAAACATGTTATATATTTGAATGTTCCTTTAACAAAATTGATATGCTCCCCAGAACTTGCATGTTTTGTGCTTTTCCTGTTAATTATCCTGAGTTGTATATTATTCAAATTCAAATTTAGGTGTTGAAGTGGGTAGCATTTGCAGAAGCCTTCCCCGTGGCCCTTGATGCATGCTTTGAGAATCTCAAGAGATTAAATGATGAACTGTCTGGAAAGGCTGTGCTTCTGGGCAATGGATTGAACCCCTCTGAAGCTGATGTTATAGTGTATTCAGTGGTTCATTCTTCCCTGGTATGCATTGTCACATTCATCAGACTCACCATGCTTTCAGAATAAAGGACTGCTTCCTCACCCCCCATGAACTAAAGTAGTTGGCCAAACAGGATTTTTTGGTCTTTAATGCTCTTGCTTTCTTGTTTTGTTAGGATTTGTGTATCTAACATATCAATTTGTATAAAATTCTTGATTCTTGATTTGTGTTGAAGATATATCTAACCATTTTGTTGGACTAATGTTATCTTAAATCTTCTTTTGTACTGAAGAGTTGATGATAATCATGCTATAATTTTAATAATCATTTAGGTTTTAATTAGATATCTCTGGTTGCTTATTGCCAGATCAACCTTTCAGATACAAGCAAGGAGAAACTGCCACATGTCTTGAGATGGATGGATTACATCCAGGTAATGCTACACCTTAAATGTGCTTTATGTTCATGGCTATTTATGTGTAAGAGATTATACTACGTTGCTACTCATACATGATATATTCTGCTAATTGGTGCTACTTCCACAGTAAATTTTAGTAATCTTGAGAATCTGTGACTGTAGTTGGTTAGATGAAGGCCATTTTTATCTTTTCATCTCTACAACAGATGACAAAGATCAAAAGCTAAATTATCCTATCAAATAGTACATAAATTGAGTAGATTGTTATTTACTGAGGTGACACCCCTCCGCATTATAAATGAACTTATTTTATTTGCATTTTTATGCTTTCAACTTTGTTTCCAATGGGACATTAGGCCATGTAGGACTCCAAGGCCACAGTTTTAAATGGTTGAGATACTTGCATCAAGTTTCCTCTGAATTGTGGCATATGTTGTCTAGTTATGTGGAGTTTACCAAAAAAATGCATTTATGTAAATTTTACTCTCAACTTTGTAACAAGACCATTTATTAATTGTTCTGACTGTATGTTATTCTTTTACCAGCACAAGCAAGAATTTGTAGGTTTATTTGAGAAAATATTGTTGAAGAAGCCTGAATTTGAGCCTCTGGTGAGACATCATTGCATTTTTGCTTTTTGATTTTCTACATATAGATTAAACAAATGTAATCCACAAAGTATTCAGCTGTAGTCATTTAAGGCATTCCTTTAATAACATTTTTGGAAAATAAAGAAAAGATTTAAACAAGTTAAATTTGTATTTTTGTTTGTTGTTTTAGATTTCAACAATTCATTAAAGAATTAGATATCAAATGTCAAAATAAAAATAGGTTAAGTTTCGTGCAAATATTCCTTAATTTTTTTTTTATAACTAATTGGTCTAATTCACAAAGAATTTTAATGGTATTGACATGGTAGTCGGCATTGCCCAACAATTTGCTGATGTGTCAGTCAATATCTATCTTGACAGTTTTGGTTCCAAATTCCAATTGAAATGAAACATTTTGAAAAACCAGTTGAATCCTTTTCATTGATGGACTAAAATGAAAAATTACATACTTTTTGGGGACTCTGTAATTAAATCTTCTGGTTAGATTGATTATAATATAGACATCAATGAGTGCTTGTATCAACTATCAAGTTCTGGATTTTTATGTACTCAGAGCGTCCCATTATAATTGTCATGTAAGAGAAAAAATTTGTCCCAAAATAATTGTCATTTTAGCTTTTCAATGTAACATTAATAATGTTTTTCCACTCACATCCCTTATAATATTAATGGCGGACAACAAAATCTATAAATGAATTAATGATGATACAAGGTTAATTTTGTGAAAGTAATACTCTCTTTCATCTATTTATTGCTTTTTCTTGGTCTATCTAAAACAACCTATGATGTCTATTATTTTGGGACGGAGGGAGTATTATTTTGATTTAATCTGACCTGGTGCTAAGTTCCTTAAGTATAGCCTTTGTATTTTGGCATGCAGAAGCTACTGTTAACTGTCTACTGCTAAGTGATAACTAAGCTGAAGCAGTGTAAATAAAAAAACTCAGCATGTCCTCTTCAACTTAATGGTTTTTTCTATCTAAGACAATGAAAGTTTCCTTAAAGAATTGTGAAAGCTGATTGAACTTTGAAATGAACATTGTGTATATGCCCATCAACATGCCTTAAGAAGTTCAATCATGCACCCTAAGACAGGCATATGTAGATTTGTGATGCTGATGCCTAATAGCTGCTTTGTTTTTTTATTTCCCTGATATTTTTGAAGGTAACAAAACCTGTTGGTGCTGTGGAAGCTGATTTAAAATCAAACAAGACTGAGCAAAGTATAAAGAATGTCAACAAGTCCGAAGCAGATTCAAGCAAGGATAAAAACAAAGCTGAGGTAAATTAATGTATTTCTTTTTCACAACAGTTCCAATTCAATATATATTTTTTGCTTTTATTTTTCTTTGTAGGAAGACAACCTAGATAATGAGATATGACAGGATGAGGTTATGACCAATGACAATGATAAAAAAAAAGCCTTTTCTGGAGAAAAAAATTGTAGGTTAACTAGTATTGTAAATGTTGGGTAAAACATCTGTCTTGATCCATATATAATAATGTATAACAAATTAACCGTTTCTTAAATTTGAAAGTAAATTTTAGTCAAAACTGATACCAGTAACTTCATACAAAAAAAAAAAAGAATGACAGAAACTAAGAATACTAAATTGATTTTAAATACAAATTTAGGCTATCAATTCTTGATGCACAAGATTGGAATGGTGATAACTGGTAACTTTTTCACTCATAATTTGAATATCCCTCAAGGTTGATATTTATTTGGATAAAACAATACAATCTATATGTTACTCTAGAAGATTGAGTGTTATAAATGCTGATTTGTATTACAAACTCCATGTACTTTTATAGCTATATTAAAATACAGTTTTTTCACTCTGGCTTTACATTTGATTTCATTTATTTTTGGACAATAAGGGAAAGGCAACAGGAGGAAAATCAACTGGAGACAAAGAACCTACCAAAGGCAAGGCAAAACCTGCTGACAAAGTGGCTGAGAAAGAGAATGAAGTTAGCGTCAGTTTGCTTAATATTCAAGTTGGATTAATTCACAAAGCGTGGAAGCATCCATCTGCAGATAGGTCCTTTGACAAACTTATCTGAAAAGCTTTTATAAATAAACAGAATGTTAAACTGACAGCAATAGAGTCTGATGCTTCTGTATTTTGATAGGTTTGAGGTAAATATTAATATCATTGAACTTAAATTATGCAGTTTGCTAGTTGAGGAGATAGATGTTGGGGAGGCCAAAGTGCGGCAGGTTGTTAGTGGTTTGGCAAAGTACTACAGTCCTGATGAGTTGATGGTATTGTAGTTTCCTAACTGCGTGCAATGGTTGGTTGTATTGATTTTGCATTGTAATTAACTCTTATGTTTCTGCTGTTTGATCTCACTATACAGAATCGTCGTGTTGTACTTATAACAAATGTCAAACCTGGAAAACTACGGGATGTGATGTCTGAAGGACTGGTATTGATGCTCATTCTTGTTGCATGTGTTAAATTTTTTTGCTGTGTGTAGCTTTTGATGGTCAAGCAATCTTAAGGGACATATGTATTTGGCTCCCCGTTCCTCTTTACAGGTCTTATGTGCTTCGAATGAAGGTCCAACCATTGTGGAGCCCTTGCTCCCTCCAGAAGGAGCAAAAATTGGTGAACATATTTCTTTTTCTGGGTAAGCTGTTAAAAATCTTTTAGACAAGGCAGTCAGTAATGTATTTCATGGTGGTATATTTTTTTTATCATTGAGTAAGGGCCAGTTTTAGAAAAAAAATTGTTTTCTTTAACACTTGGTTGGTTAGCAGGTGGGTTAGTGGGTCACATCTGTTTAATCTACAGGTTAAATGAGCCGGGTTTGTAAACTTGTGTTTACATAGACCTGCTAATTGCCCAGTTTTAATGACCCCCAAAAAAATGCCTAGTTCCTATCCGTGCTGGTTGAACAATGACAATTTTTTCCCGTTTGATTTCTCATTGCCCTTAACTGAAGCAATTTATTCAATTGTGTCAAAGTATTAGCAAAGTAGGAAAGCAGAGACAAATTATGTTTGGGAACCCATTTAGTTTTTTTGATATATCATCTTTGTGACACCCTCTACCCCTCACGTATATATTAATAAAGGAATAAAAATTCAAATATTAATTAAAAGTATTTTTAAAACATTTTTAAATACAAGCTTTTCAAATGGGTAAAAGGCTCACATTCACTTTCTTCTACATCATATTCAAACTTGTCCAAATAAATAATAAAGTCATTTCGACTCAAAGAAAGTCATATAAGTCTCATACAATTAATATAGAACCTATATCCTAATGTCACATCCTATCAGAGCGTGGTGTTCCCGTGTCCTCTAGCATGAGGTTCTTCATAGTCATCCACCTATTCATCTGCTCCCCCGAACACAAGTTCAAGATCATCACAGGATCCAAACACAACAACACACAGGGAGTGAGTTATCACATTCCTAGCTAATAGAGAAACAAGACAATTAAATATACATATTATATAAATGAGATACCACTTGCTTAAACATAGCTCACGTAACTTCACCACTTCGTCATTCAAAATTCACTTTTCAATTATCAATCACATTACACAAGAATCCCACACTTCGATCAAGATATAATAACACATCAATTAGCAAGCATATGCAATAGTTATGCTAAGACTCAATTTTATATGCAATGTGGTACCATGTCAGTGAAAAACCACCCTGGGGCGCTTAGGAGTACATAACAAGACACACCACACAATAGGTTTGTCAGGTCACTCTCACTAAGTAAGATCATAGGGAGACCAGTCAGGGTCACGATGTTTTGCGAGAATGCTCCAACCATATGAGATCAGCATAGGCTTAAAGGAGCACTCAAACCCGGTGACCCCCAAGGCCTACACTCTGAAGAGTCCGTCAGGGCCTCTCCCTCCTGATTCAGGTCCAACCCCTAAAATAATTTTTTTTACATGCAGACACTGCTCATGAATTATACAATACCCACGACCTTACACTCGTGTTTTAAACACGTTCAACACAATCGCACTATGATTTAACACTGGCTCCTAAATAGGAAACCTACATTTTCTCTTTAACACTGCGCATCAACGCTTTTCTCAAGATAACACTGGTCGGGTTATTGTACAATTCATAGCTTACAACACAAGTAATTTCACATCAAGTGTTAACTACACACTTATCCACAACTAGAACTCATTCACAATTTCACATCTCATAGTGTCACAATCCACCATCACATGTTTACACGTATCTCACAAATTAACACATGTTCAACTTTACACTTATACTCAATCTCAATAACAATATTATAATCTCAAAGAAACATGTTATTCTACAATTCATCACATACTCACAATTTGAATTATCATTTCATATCCTCAATATAACAATTTATATAAAAGACTATCACAACATGAGGACTAAAACCCCTCAAATAATATTACACAATTATATCCCAATCATAGGTCCAAATATACAAATATCAAGAGCACAATTTATCAAGAAATTTTCATCAGGACATCAATATTTTATTTATAATCATAAAGGAAAAATTGCAATTTAACAAACATTCCAAAATAAAATCCCAATTTAATCCTCTAAGGATCCCTACACATGTTCTCACTAATCCCCAACTGTGAATAACTCATCCCTTACCTCTAAGCGGGCTCACGTGTCTTCAGCCAGCGATAGCAACATCTCTAGCGGTTCCCGGAAATTCTTTCAATTATTCATCCGACTGCTCCGATAGAATTCCCAAACGTCAGAGAGACGGAGAAGAGATTGAAACCTCCACTTGTACTGTCTTCATACGATTCCTTTTTCTCCCTCCACGAATATTATCTCGCAAATCCCAACGGTGGAAGCGTGCGGAATTGAATTTCGAACAACATATCCAAATTTCACAATAATCCAACGGTTAACGAAACCGGGATCGTAGTTTTACCAAGACAGCTCTGGATTTCTGCGGGAAAGAAAAAGACTACAATGCGAAGGGTTTTTCTCTCAGTTCAGACATGATATCGAAATTCCCAACGGTGAGAATGCTCGGAATTGTGTTGCGAACATGATACTCAAATTTCACGACGATCCAACGGTGAACGGGTTCGAGATCGTCGTTTTTCTGAGACTGGTTTGATGGGCTGCGGGAAAAAGAAAGGGTTTTGAGAGGAGAAGGGGAAAAACGAAAATGAGGCCAAAAAGGAGGCAGCTGACTTAACATAACTATTTATATCTAGGGTACTCAGCCTATTATTTGCTCTATATTTATTTATTTATTTATTTTTTTCTAAAAAACTTTTTAAATTTATTTACGAAAAATTGGGATGTTACAATATTCATATCATAGTTTGCCAAATACCTCATCACTTTGTTTTTTAACTATATGCCTTTCGTTGGGTCTGGAGACATCACTTTAATAATCATGATAAGATTGAATTTAATGTAAGCATCACTGTGCCAGCCATCAGTCAAACTGAAGTATCAAACAATAGATATGTAGTGGCCTCATTCCAACTGTATAGCACTTAACTAGAAACTTGCATGTGGTTCAAATTTAGTTTGTAGCACTTGTTGTCTTATTGTGCTATAGATATAACTTACTTGAGATGATTCATTATACCTATGCTTTGTCGTTCTAATATAGGATTGATGGAAAGCCAGAAGATGTACTAAACCCAAAAAAGAAACAGCTGGAGAAGATTACACCGGTATTTTCTTTGCACTCGTTAACTTTGCATTTTTAAACTTCATAATGTTCATACTAGAAGTGATGATGTTCACAAGCTCATGATACTTTTTCCATGCAGCATCTTTTCACTGATGACAAGGGGGTGGCCACATACAAGGGAATACCATTTATGACGTCTGGTGGACCATGCACATCATCCATTCCCAGAGCAACTATTAGATAACGGAGATATGGCCCATTCATTGTTCTTCACCACTACAGATTTATGGTACCACAAAATATTTAAAAGTTTTAATTACGTGAATGAGACGTTACTATCCTGTTGGCAAGTTTATGTTGCAGTTGCACTTGCATGGTCTTAAATGCTACAAATATAATCTTGAATCCAATTATTCTTGAGTTAATACCGTAGTAACTTCATACACATTTTGAAAAGAACGAAAGACTATTTTAAAATTATACAACCTACTTCCAACCAAGGGTTATTATGGCTACGAGGAATTTTGATCAAACATTATTAAGATGAATTTACCGAAATAAAGGGGGAAAAAAGAATTGATTTGAGGCTGCAAGATTGAGGTAATTTTTCTCAAGTTGGTATGTTGATAACTTGATTTGGTCAAAGGTCTACAAAAATTATAAATTAGGTGTAGCAAATATGTAAGGACAAAGATGTTTGAGCCGGTGGAACAACATTATTAAGATGAATTTACCGAAATAAAGGGGGAAAAATAATTGATTTGAGGCTACAAGATTGAGGTAATTTTTGTCAAGTTGCTATGTTGATAACTTGATTTGGTCAAAGGTCTACAAAAATTATAAATTAGGTGTAGCAAATATGTAAGGACAAAGATGTTCGAGCCGGTGGAACAACATATTCTGTTTTAAAAATGTAGAAATAACAAAGCGGTTCAATTTGTGCTCACTCTTTCCACATAATTCACCCGTCAATAAGAGTTGAAAAATATTATTGTTGATATATGAATATCTTTTCGTTATAAACACTTCGTTAACATCTATAATTTTTTTACTGTCTATCACGTTATGATACATATTATATTTATATTTTTCTTTCTATATCTCTTTATCTTTTTAGGTGTCGAATAGGATAGAAATGCCCGTTAATCATTTTTCAAAAATATTATTGATAAATGATAATTCACCCCTTTTTTTTAATAACCATAACAGCTGTACTAATTTTTTATGTTATGTGGAACGGTGTCATTCGAAATCATGTAGGCAACAAAAATATATAAGTTAAATGTTTTAATAATAACGTTTAAAATAAAAACCAAATTGATAGATTTGTACGCAAAAATTAAAAAAAAAAATATTACTTTTAAAATAATAGTTTTTATAAATGTATCTCTGGAAGACAGGGCCAGGGTGCAGTACGTATCATTCTGGTCATGACATTGGGAAAAAGAAAAACCGTGAATGAATGACATATCTTTCCGCATTTCAAAGGTGTTTGTTTGGCGAATCTCTGTCAAAACTGTAGCTTTGGATTTGATTAGGGTCAGCCAACTTACTTTCACAGGTTGACTGTGTCACTCCAAACATTCACAAAATGTCAATCCAAATATATATTCATATTTCATCCACTTACACCCTTCGTTATTCGCTTCTTCGTGTCTTTACAGATTTAGAAATAAAAGTATAAGCGACCATATTGTATTGTGAGGCCAGTGCTACTCTGCCTCAATCAACTACTCAAACATTCAAGATTCTATAAAAAAATAAGAGGAATTCTATTTTGTTTGCTTATGAAAATATTCATATTCATATCCCTTATTGTATTCGGAATGTTGTTTTAATGGAAAGAATATTGTATCCCTTATTGTAGTCTTTTCATCCACTATTTACCTCGGTGTACAAACTACGGAGTGCTTATTAGAGCATAACAATGTCAATTATGGTCCGTGAGTATTTTAAGTAACGAATGATATGTGAATATTTATTTTACTTTAAACACTTCATTGGATTTTGGGTCCTTTAAATATTATTTTATTTGAATTGTTTTAAAAATCATTTT
Source organism: Glycine max (assembly GCF_000004515.6). Taxonomy (NCBI): domain Eukaryota; kingdom Viridiplantae; phylum Streptophyta; class Magnoliopsida; order Fabales; family Fabaceae; genus Glycine; species Glycine max. The sequence goes on from NC_016091.4 coordinate 48,176,846, forward strand.
TTATGATGGAATTACAAAAGGAACACATGAAGTTATTTATAATATTGATTTTGCATTTTTTTTAACATAATAAGTGAGGAATAGGATCGAGAAAAAATTTAATTAATTAAAAATAATTTGATAGCTTCTAATCATATAAATTTTGCTTATCAAAAAAACTTTTTCCTATATAAAAGCCTTTTTATTACTTCGAAGTGAGAATCATTTTCGACGCCAAATTTTACCAACCAGTAAGCACAATTTTTAGCTTACCTCAACATGTGCTCCCAAAGGATATGATGTTCCAATTTCTAGAAAGGAGATCTCTTACGTGAGCAATAATCCATGCATGTCCCACAGACTGATGGACGTTGTTCTTGAACAGATCAATAGCCATCTTTTAGTCACAATTGCAAACTAGGTTACGAAAAAATAAAAGAAAATGAATAAGAAATTTAATGTCTTTCTTTGTTCTATTTATAAAATGAGAATGATCATGCTAATTTCATATCAAATGAGAGAAATAAAAAGATCATTAAGGAGACAATTTTCTTATTTATGCAAATCCCACGTTAATTTGTTTTCTTCTTTTCCATTGTCTCTAATATTTTCTAAGGCTGTGTTCGTTTTCTAGCAAAGAAAAGGAAAGAAAGCAACTCCAACAATGAAAAGGGATGAAAGACGGACTTTCACTTGTTCGGTTGAGTTCAAAGTTACAGGAAAAATGTGATTCGGTGGTTTTCCAAATATAACCCTGTCAACCATATTCGATTATGTGCAGCCATATTCGATTATGTCATTAAACTGTGATATGCCAAAATCGAATATGTTATCCGCTTGTTATATATGCCATATTTGAATAGGCTTTGTTGATTTTATGCACCGCAACATGTGAATATAATTATAGAAAATAAACTATTATTTAAACGTAAAACTTAAAATAAAAACTGTTAAAGCTTTAAAAATATACAAACATAAGGATAAATCTGAAATTACAAATTTGCTTAAATTTTATTTTTTATTATCTATTATATTATTTTAATTTAAATCTTTGTTCTCTTTTTCTCTTCATTTCATCTCAGACTAACAATTTCATTTTTCATGTCTCACTTTTACTTTTTTTTTTTCTTTTTCTATCCTTTCGATCAAACATTACCTTAAGATTTGCACTCTCAGTTTTACACGCCTGATGCAAAAAAGGAAAAGAAAAGAAAATTTCATCCTCTCTGTATCTACACTACTCTGCTCTGGATTCTGATAGATGGGACCATGAGCTAAAGTAATTTAATTTCCCCAAGTAAAACCAAGTTTTTGATACTGTTTTTGACTCTTATATGATATATAGCACTGACACGTTCAAATTTCAATGGCTGTTATTGACGCAGGAAGAACACTTAGACACGGATTTGATACTAGATTCTATAGACTGAATTTCTCTCTTATTCTGTAACTAGGTATAGTAGCACCTTGATGACACAATCACACGCTCACGTTGGACTTCATTTCTGCATCCTAAGACGTGATCATGTGATCTGTACGGTTAAACACTCAGTGGAGTCATAATTCCAGAAAAAAGAAAGGAAAGCAAAAACAAATTAGAGATTTCTGATCCACAAAACATGTTTATATTTTCTTTCTTTTGAATTCTACTTTAAAATCATGTGCACGTTTTATTACCATTATATATACAAATATGATATAATATACACACATCAAAATTCCGTCTGACAATGAAACCCTTGATATGCATAGATTCTATCCAGATGCTGGAAGCAACTTAAGATACGATCTTTTGTGTTGGACAGATCCTATATGAGAAAATATGAAAACATCAAATCAAATGTCCCAAAACAGTTTGATTTACTTAAGGTACGGATAGTGCACTCCAATCATAGAGCAAAGTAGCATAAGTCATTTCTACCTAAAAAAAGTGAGCACATGGCATTTATCTTTTATACGCGCGTACCTAAAGTGATCATAATAATAATATATTCTCATATTAATATCTTAATTCATTGCTGCTACTTTCCTCCCAGATTCCACTTTTTATTTGTTTTCCAACCTATGGATTTGTTTCGGCCTCTTTTCCTTATTATTTTGAGTTGACTTTTGGGCCATTCAAAAAAGTGAAATTTGATTTCCGATGAATCTCCGTGTCCCATGAATATTGTTTTCGTGATGAAACACTAATGAAGTTACACGAAGAGCTATCACTTTCTTATTAAGGTAGAATTGTTGGCAGGCAAACTTAGTTTGTTGAGTTAGTTAATGCATGTTTGGATTATAATTTGTAAATTTAAGTATTTCACTAATTGTTTCTCTCAAACTGAATTTTCAGCTTAAATTTTAGTCCCAACTATTTTTTTGAAAAAAAAATCAAATATGATGTCAAATTCTTTTTTTTTCTTCAAACTGAATTTGAAACTTCCCAACCAACAAATCAAACATTGTCTTAGTTGAATACGTATGATCATAAGGGATTTAGAAATGATAATTCAAAGAATATGTGACCATGTGCACTATTATTGGTTTACATGTATGAGCATGTGTCAGAGTTATAGGAAATTAACACACAATACTCTATCATTTAATGAGTGAAAGAAGACCCTTGGGATTCTTGAGTTGGACCTTGAGAATGTGTGGACACTTAAAGGCCAAATTTTCCTTTGACCCGCTTAAGCTGTGATAGAGGAAAATTTGACCTTCAAGAGATTAGAGTTGGCTTAAGCTACAAAAATTGGCTCGCCTGAGCTACGGTAGAGGAAAATTGGCCTTCAGGGTAAGTTGGCTTAACCCGCCAAAATTGGCTCACTTAAGCCAAGACAATGGTTTCAAAGATCTTCAAAATTCCTAATTAAGTTTGTGATAACTCTTCAAATTAATAATCTCTCCGAATTTCCCTTCAAAGTGGTCCCTTTGCAAAACAACTCAAAACAAAACAAAACAAGTCAAGATCATATGGAAAAAGCACAAAACCTAAATTCCTAACTAACAAAAAGCATTTATTCAAGGATTAACCAAATTAGGTAAAAACATATCTTACAAAAGCATAAGAGATATACAATAATTGCACCAAAAAATACTACAGAATGCAAATATAGGTGACAATTATCTTTTATACCGTTATGGAGATTTTTTGGAAGTCAAGTGACTAGCTGAGTGAAAGAAAGACATGATATCGCTTAACACCGGACGAAATTGTCTAAGAAAGAGAACAAATATTTCAAATCATCCTCCAACTTGTGTTTAATATAAATGAGTTACATATGTTTTTTGATCCGTAAGTATCAAACTTAAGTATTAAGAAGTTTACATCAACTCATTCAATTGAGCTATTCCAAATATTAATGAGGTAAAAGTTGCAAATAACTATTTAAGTCATTCTTATTTTTGTTAGTTTAACCTTAGGGAGTTTTTGCGTGAAATATCTATTATATTGTTGTAAGATATTGGGATTAGATAAATATCGACGGGTTTAGATGATTTATACAAATTATAGATTTAAACTTTATCGTTTCTATTTTATAAAATAATAAAAAAACTGGTCATTTCACATACTATTGTGAAAAGGGTAAAAGATAACTAACTAAAAATATTCTCCCACTCCATGAATGGAAACAACAAAAATAGATAATTTTTTTATAAAAAATAAAAAATGAGAAAAAAGTAAGATTTGAAAGGAACCTAAGAACAACGAATATAATGTGTATAATATAATTGATAAATAATTTTATTTCTTAAATATATAATCAAGATTTCGATTCCCTAACCTATACGAATGAACAAACATTTGTGAAAAGATATCAAATATTTAAATAAATTTTGATATTTTGAAAATTTAATCCTTCATTTTTGACTAAGTATTATCCTCGTTTAAAAAAAACTAAGAGACTAGGAAAATCACTAAAAGGAGGTAATTAATTAATATAGCCATGAGGGTGGGTAGTATTTAGATTTTGCGTTTAAGAATATACTACTACTATCTTATAGGAGAGGAGACAGACGGTGTGAGCATCTCACAAACGTGCATGAATGCTGAGATCAGAGTGCAGACAGTGATGCTGAAATCTCGTCATGAGAGACAAAAAATTAAGACAGAAACTATAAATGAAATGAGAGAGATGAATTGATGATGGATGAGATGAGAGTGTAGGCTTTGTTTTGAATACGCGAGCTAGGTGGGGACTGAATCAAATCCTAGATACCCCAAAAGGATCACGATATATCTGTGACTAGATTTTTATCTCTCAGATATAAAGTCTGATTCTCTCTCTCTCTCTCTCTCTCTCTGGTTTTTCTAAAATTCTTCGCCCACCAATCACCTTCGAATTCATATCCATTTACTCTCTCTCTCTGTGTAAGTGTACATATATATAGGATATCGGTTACGTTCATACAACTCTTGTGACTTTCAACTTATGTTTTCTCTCTGCATTTATACATATACGTCTTGTCAACCTAAGCGTTTTTGTTTTTCTTTTCGTCCTCTTCTCTTCTCCACAATTAATATTATTAATTGCAACTGCGTTTATTAGTTTACCTTCTTGTGTAAACAACATGCTAGTAGTACATACCTTCTTCCTTCCCCCGTTACCATCTTTTCTCATCACTAGTGTAGTTGTTGTGGGGGAAAAGGAAGAAAAAAACAACAACATAAGAGAGAGAGAAGGAAACGAGGACACAGTAGTACCATTTATTCCTCTGCTTATTTATTAGCTATCAGCAACTGCTACGCATGGCTGCAAGTTCTTCTTCAAATTGGGTCATGGAAAGTGGTGATGTTCCTCATGTTTTGGCCGTTGATGACAACCTTATTGATCGCAAACTCGTTGAGAAACTCCTGAGGAATTCTTCTTGCAAAGGTACACCTAGCTAGCAACCGCTATCTATTCTTCTTCTTCTTCTTCTTCTAAAACTGGCTAGTGTTGTACGTTTCTTTTGTGGGGAGAATAAAAGTGTTCAGTAACACCTTTGTTTATGCCTCTTTGAGTGGTGTTTGATGCGTTCATTTTGGGGTTCTGCTTGGGAAATAGTTTTCAATGGGCCTTTTTTTGGTTGCTAATGCTGTTTATTTGCTGCAGTTACAACTGCAGAAAATGGGCCAAGGGCATTGGAGTTATTGGGCTTGACAAGTGGTGGACAGAACAACATGAACGGTGTAAGTCTTCTCTTTTCAGATTAATCAAAGTTTACCAACATGCGTGACACTGTTAACAGATATGTAACCATGTTTCTTAAACATTAGTTAGATATTTGATTCTGGGACTAGTGTATGGAAAAACATTAAATATTTGTAGAAAAATGTCTAACACCTTAAATAGTTCCAAATTTTTAATATCCTGAAGTATTAGTCTTCTGGCTCAGGGGACTCCCTGGATATTTTTTTAAGTTTAATTTAATGAATTTAAAAGTGATAAATCAGAGTGTTCTACTACATACATTTTAACCTAGCTGATACGTGCTAACTAATTATAGACTATTTGCTACTTTGTAGAGATCCAAAGTAAATATGATAATCACAGACTATTGCATGCCAGGGATGACAGGCTACGAGCTACTTAAGAAAATTAAGGTATTTTTTAGCTTTTTATTCTTTTTGACTCATAGATGCATTCAATCATGCGATATTAATAGCAACCACAAACTGCATTATTTTTTAAACAGGAATCGTCTGTAATGAAGGAGGTTCCAGTAGTGATCATGTCATCTGAGAACATACCAACACGGATTAACAAGTAAAATTCTTAACATTAGCTATATATATAGTGCTACCATATATTTGTCTCTAGAACTAGAAGTGTAGATGTATTTTTCTATTGTTAAATCTGCACTGTCATTGTTCTGCTGAAAAACAGGTGTCTGGAAGAAGGAGCTCAGATGTTCATCCTAAAGCCCCTCAAACAATCTGATGTAAGAAAACTGACATGTCAGTTAATGAATTGAGAAAGTGAGATTTGACTTTTAAGAGAGTCTAAGCTTAAGCAAGAAGGCAAACACTATAATGAGATCTGTGGTCTGGTAATGTGAGCAGCAGCACTCCAGAACCCTGCATTTGTCATGGCCGTCTTTTGCTAAAATCTATAGGCCTTAACCAGAATGTTACCCTCTAATTTTAGTACTAGTTTAGGTGTAGGATTTCATTTCATTGTTTTTGAAGATGCTTTACTTTCTTGTAGACCTACATATTCCAATTTATTTTCCTAGAATATAATTCATGTTCTTTTTTTCAATGTTTAATTTACTAGGTGTTGGAAGAAGTTAGTTTTAGTGCCACAATAACTCCCCCCCTCAATATGAATATCTCTTGCTGCAGAAAATGGTGGTTAATACAGACTTTTCCTGTTGCCATAATGCAGAATCATTGCGTTTACATGCACTATCTATGAATAATTTGTTGACAATTTTCTATAACCAAAAGAGATGGCTGAATTGCATATTGGAGAGCAATAAGACCTTAGAACAACTCCTCCAAATTTCCAAATTGTTTATCCATAATGAAAAGAATGATGTAAAGCTATGTACTAGTATTACTATCACCAGAGGAAAGATAACAGAACCAAAGTGAGAACTGAACCATTTATTCATCCTTCTCAAAATTTCCTAAATCCCTCCATAAGAATGCTTGAGTCTATTAACCATTTTGGTTGGTGTCACCAATCAAAGTGCTTGCAATGATGGTGGCGATGTCTATGTTCATCCAAGCCCAAGCACTGCACAACAGGGTAACATGTGACAAACATGCACCTCCCTATACCTCGGAACATGCACGTTGCTGCACGACAGGGGCAACGACAACATATCATTAACTTGTTGCGCTTGTTCACTTTACTACTACTCTTCCTCTTCATCTCCTTGCTACGCTTCTGCCTCTCAACTTGTTGATCCATTTCTAACATTAAAAAAGAACACCCAGAAAATAGAAAACCAAAAAGATAAGAAATTTGGATAGACATGAATTAAGACAACTAAACAAGGTGTCTCCTTACCTTGAAGTCTTGAACTTTTGGTGAGGAACCAGCAAAATTGCCGTCAAGATGATGAGGGAAACAGCATCGGATGCAGTGGCGGTTGGAGAAAGAAAAAGATAGTGATTCTATAAAAATATTATGAAAATTTAAGCAAAGAATATTCGTTTTGAGAGGCTACCACTGAGTGAAAATTGTGGCATAGGTGAGATCTGAACAAGAGACTAGAGAGAGCCTTTTACGCGTTTTCGTCTTTTGATTGCATCCCAAATATATTAATTCTGTCCTTGTTCTTTTTACTATTCTTCTCATAACATTTTTTATTTTATTTTATTCTTTTGGTTGTTCATTATGGCAGCTTTAATTATTGATATCATTTTTTCATCTTACAGGTTGCAATCAAACTCATCTATTGTAATCATGAATGTGACTATTCGCATTTCAATATGTTACATTTACTTTCCTTTTTACTAATTTCGATAAGCATTTAATTTTTCTCTTCAAATACAAGTAAAAATTAATGTCTACTGGTATTCTTTCGTTTCCATTTTTTTTTTAAATTCCTTATTTTTCTTAAATCAAAAGTATTTGAGTTTACTATGAAATACTTTAAAATGTATAAATAAATAAATCAATACATTTTTTATGCACAAAATAAAAAAAACCTATAATTATAAATGAAATAATTTGAATGATGAAATACTTAAACAAGAGTAAGTTTGGAAAGTAAAGTAGAAAAAAAAGGGAGGAACATAAATACTGTATAGACATATTGGAGTGCCAATAGTCCTATAATTGTTATATTCATTTAACTTAGTTGTAACCAAAATTATTAACTCTGTTATTTCCAATATTTTATTTACTTTCCCAACTCATCAAGTAACCTTAATCATGTCAAATTTTGATTGTTCTTTTGTGTCAAATTGATCCATTGTTTCTCTTTCTCACCTCAATTTAGTGTTGTGAATCCAACCCCCAAGCCTTCTAAAAGGTCTTTGGTGAATATCATGTGTGATGTAAGAATATATAGAAAGGGGCGATGGTATGTGGTGGTTTGGAAGGCAAATAATGCAGCATGATGGATGATAAATCATAATTAGAGGGTGGGATCCTCTATTTTATGTCACAGTGAAGAAGAAGAAAATAAATTTTATAAAGAGTTGCTGCCATGATTTGGTCCTATAAACAAATAAAAGCTGGTTGAATAAACTTCGGGAATGAACAAGAACAGTGAGAGAACCGAAAGGAAATGTGAATTGTAGTAATCATTTCATATTTATTTTTTATTCCCACGAATATAAAAAATGAACAAAAACTCTACTATAAAGTGGCCACAAATGTCAAGAGAATATTCAATTCATTTAATTAACAAATTCATTTAGGATAGTGGTAAATGATAATTAAGTACTTTACACTATCAAAAGAAGGGTATTTCCTTTATAAAAAAATTAGTATCTAGCATTATGATACGTGTTTATTGATTAAAGAACTTAAAATATAAATACTTTTATTTAGAGAAAAAAAATTATGTTACTTATTATTTTTTTATGTTTTCTTATGATTTATATAATATAAATATTTTTTTTCTTTTAGTTATTTGTTAATAAGATGTTTAATTTTATTATAGTTTAAAAGTTAATTTATTCCTTGTCGGTAAGTTCCTCTTTTCGTATTCGTTAGTGTCAAGGTATTCTTTACGTATACGAATTGGAAATGACAGCAAAAACTAACGTAGGGAGGCCGTGATTTGCTTTCGCAATTGGAGGTCAAATTAAGTTTCTTAAATAGTGCTAAAATGAAAAATGTAGAAACAATACAAAAATGGAATAACATTGTTATCATGTGCATTGCGACATGCCAATTGTCAAATTAAAGAGTTTGATAATGACTGTCCCCCAATCTAATATACCATAATTGTTGTTTAATAAATCATAATTTATAGAAAAATGAAAACTATAAATATACAATAATTGTTATATAATAACTCATAAAATAATCACAAGATAAAATAACACGACTCCTAAATTTTTTACTAAAGATTAATTATGTATGTAATACATGTTTGATTAAGTTATTATCTTTTAAACCGATTAATATAGCTTATAAACTATTGTGACTTACCAAACATATTATAAATTTGTTTGGCTGATGCTAAATAGTTTTATAAATTTCTTGAAACCAAAAAATAAGAGTATTTTTAGTTGAAACTTTAATTATTTATCAATGATATAATAAAAAAAGTAACGTAGTATTTTATCGTAATAAAACTTTCTTAAACTATAAAAAATTAGATATTCACCTTCATGTGAGAACAATTTTGAGAAAAATATAACTAAAAAATATTAAAAAAACAATATTTTCTGATAATGTTGTTTTTAAAAAAAGTAAACCAAACATGAAAAATAAGTTTTCCAACTTCAGATTTTTTGAAAAATTAAAAATTTCTCTTATACCAAATAACCCCTAAGTAAAATGATTGATTTCTTAAGTTCATGTGTTAGCAAGGACGTTAATTAAACAAGTTATAATTATAATTATAACAATATTTTTATATGTGAATCTAAGGTATCTTTTGATAAAAAAAATTAGGGATTAATTCTTCGAGATAGATCTATTTAATTGTATGATATCTCCTGATGTATGTCATTTCATATATATTGACTTAAAAATCAAACTTTTGACCATATACATAAGGAACACAACTATCTACTAATCATACAACACTATGTAATGGATTATAACAACAGTAAATCATTTTATCATCGAAGTTAGCTAGCTAGCTATACCATGTATTTTTCCATATATTTTTTAGGTGCATGTAATTTTTTTAATCGTTTTTTTTAAACTTGTTCAATTGAATTAATGTATTATTTGAATCTATATATTATTTTTACGAATAACTTAATACATCTAAAAATTTTCTTTGAATAATGTTAGTAGAATACTTAATTAGTATTTAAACATACACTCGAGATCTACTTTTTTCTTTGTTGCGTCTTATTTGTACTTCAAATTATTTGTGTGATGCTTTATTACATGATACGCAACTAGCCGGATATTTAATTACATGTAAAGGACTTTGTGCGTGTTTTTAACGTGTGAAGGCGAACAACTAGAAGTTTAATTGGCCCTGGTTTCAGAGGTTTGGTCAAAAGTTGATGGATTGTTGATAGATAAAAATTTGGTAAGGGCATAAAACTATCCATTGCTTCCTAGTCCTTATTCTAGAAAATCAAATATCTTTTTCTTTTACCATTGAAATCAAATCTCCTTTTCAAGTTAATAACCCTGATTTCATAGGTTTTTTATTTTGAAGAAAATGGTTTAGGAGAATTTATATGATCACAAAAAAAAAAATCAGAAGAAACGAAAAAAAATGGCAGCACCCTCTCAAAAACAACAGAAAAATAAAACCCTTATTCATATATTTGTAAGACTCAGAAAAGAAAAGGATGCTAATTAAGAACAACATAGAGCAAAACATGTCTATTTACTAGGAATAGTACGAAAATTGTGTAATTTTTTCTATAAATTACTAAAATGGATAAATTTTATAAAAAGTTAAATAAATGAGTAAATCATCTTTGGAAAGACGATTTCAACATAAAAAAAAAACTGTGTTCCCAAGAACAATTTCTCTTTTCCAGATTTTAGTTTTTTATAAAAATTGTGATGGTTAAAAAATCATCACAAATTAATTCTAAAACCCCCACAGTTTCCTTTGCTAAATAAAAAACAAATAAATGCTTATGGGGACTAAAGAAACAATTTGTGACGGTTGTGACCTCCACAATTTTTATAAAAAAAAATTGAAAAAAGTAAAATCACCTTTTGGAGCACATGCAATTTCTTCATGTTAAAATTATCTTTTAAGATATGATTTGCACATTTCTGTAATTTTTTTAATATCTATCCATTTTAGTAATTTATGAAAAATTACACCATTTTTGTATAGAAGTCAAATGGACAGTTATCCAATCCAACAATAAGAAACACCTAGTAGAAGAAATTGCAGCATATATGAAACTGCTCCTTCGTTATAATTAAATTAATTGGAAAAACAGAAAAATAGGCAAGATGACTTGGATGAGCATACAAAGGATAAAAGAAATTGAAAGACAGACAAGTAAAAGCTAGGTTATAGTATAGCTCATATATTGCAAAGAGAAGAACAACATTGCAACTTGGCCATCATCATATGGTAAACTCTCCACCCAAACAAAAGGCAAACAGAAAAGACCCTCTTTCCCATTGCCTAGCAAAAGAAAATTGGAGGCCTAAAAGAAACTTCTGTAGCTAATGATTGCTTGATAACAACCACAAGTAAGCCTCAATTTATAAAATTTCATTTACAAAAGCTGGAGCTGATTGCAATTTATATATTAGTCTACCAATTTCTTGTAAACACTCAAAAGCGTCATCCATTAAATGTTGCATAATATATTTTCTTTTTAATATTGTAACTTTCTACCAAACAAGGCTTAAACCATTCTCATAGCTATAGCGATCATTGGGTTGAAGACATTCACATATTTGAGCAATTAGTGATTTTGAAGATAAAGCACACTCCTTAAATAAGCTAATAGTCATTTGATCCTTGACTATGTAAATGAAAAAAACTTTGTTGATAGATGTGTTACCCACTTCAATAATCTCGTCTCTCCAAATAAATTAGTCTGCAAATGTGGGCTTAGAGATATCTTTCATGCAAAAAAAAATTCTCACTCACCCTGTTCTTTCCACTTATTCAACTTTTTTTTCCTATTTGATGCCACTGAAAAAGAAAAACACTTATTCACTTAAGACGCTTGTTTTGTTGCCTTATTTTTTTTTTCACTCTTTTACCATACACAACCCGGGACCGCCACAGAATCCTTATTCCTTAGGTTGTCCGGTGGTCCAAGGCCATCACTGACATACTATCAATGATGAGGTTTTGCCCCCATTATCTTAATTGAGGCAATTGCGTAGGTATTGCTTTCTTTAGTTGATAGACAACAAGAATTTTCACTTTCAAATTTTGTACTCAATGTTCTCACATCACTTATTGATCTATATCTTTTGTATAGGCCACCCATAACGAAAAGAATTGCTCTTGTATGTTACTAGCTTGCCGTGCCCATATCTAAATATCCGTACATGGACGTTCCTGAATCCAAGTAATGTAATCTGATATCTATCTCAGCATGAGCTATACTTGGTGTCATTGTGCATTTCTTTTGTTCAATGGCTTCTTGTGCTGCAGAAGGATAGGGTCTAGGGGAAGTTAAGGATTAAGAAGCTTGTGCAGAAATGCTCATGTTAGCTGTTCTACCAAATTAGAGGCACTGCAATTGATATCCTTTCTGACAATTAGTGCATGAATGATTTAGTTTATTTTCGAAACTAAATGCATAAGCCCAGTCTACCCAATATCGTGTGTTCGTGAACCCATACTTCAATTAGCTTGTATGTAATACTAAATAATGTGATACATAAACCTTTTGAAATACTTTTATACATACAATTGTTAGATCTTTAGATTTTGCTAGAGCGTTGGCATCAAAAGACAAAATGTGCAAATACTTCATCAGCAAGTAGCTGGCTTCAAGTCATTTAAGAATTACAATTAGCACATTCGTTAGACATTTTTTAATTTCATATCATACAAGAAAGGGCCTTAGTTTTTATTCAATTCTTTTACAATAAGAATCTACATTTGATCATCTAATGTCTTGTTAACCAACGTTTCGTTCCGAATAAATGAATGGATAGATTTCCTGCTTGCTTTTACTCTGTTTGCACTATTTATACTTGGTTTCCGTTTCTATGGTATGTCAAAGTTAAACGATTGTGTATTTAGATTTAGGTGTAAACAGTCAGCTTGTGATCTCCGAAGGTGTTACAACATAATAGAGTTGAAATGGAAGATGCACTCAAGTATGTTGTTGGGATAGTGGAAGGTGAAGAATCTTGGTAACATCACAGTGGTTACCCTGAGGCATAATCAGAAGTGAGAATAACTTTGCAGCCACGGGGTTGTGCAACTCTTAGAATTTATGAAGTGTATAGATCCTAGACTATGCATAATCTCAATATATATATATATATATATATATATATATATATATATATATATATATATATATATATATATATATATATATATATATAGTATACTTGTCATAAATATAGTTCAGGAGTATGGATGGACTAGGGCCCAAATTATACGCAGAAAATGATATATAAACTAGGGGGATAGTAAATAATAACATAGTCAAATGCGGAGTTCATCATTCCTATTAGGTGGTGTGGGTTATGTGGGTTCTAATTGCCAATGACCTTTGTTTATATGAATCATGTAGGTCCAGGATCTTAAGGTATTCTTCATCATGTTGAAGTATGCTATAAGATAATGGAGATTCCCAACTTATGTACTATTCTGCACTTCTTGTGCTTATTAATAATATTGTTTTTGCCTACCAAAAAAAAAAAGGTGGTGTGGGCTAGGATGGGAAGCAGCCCAAACTGAAACTGTCGTGCTTAATTATTGCCAAAAGCTTAAAACTATTGCTAAAAGTATAGGCAAGGACTTGAGAACAGTTTATCAAGTGTAGTCTATGTGATTGTTGCATTTTTTTTTCAACAACTTATGTAATTTGTTCAACCAATTAAGTTACATTTCCTTGATTGGTTGTATTTTCTTATAGCTAATAACCCTTTTCTTCTTCAGTCAGGAATTAGGGTTCCTAGTTTCTTATTAATATGTGAAATATTTCAAGTTGTATTTTAGGTGGAACCTAGCTTATCTATAACTAATAAAGGTAATAGGAAATTTTGGTTTTTGCTTTTATTTATTTATTTATTTAACTAAAATAACTTTCAATTACACATACTGTTATTTTATAGAGTTAATTATATACTACTCTTATTTTCTACTCAACTTCCTCGATCTCTCTCTCTCCCTCATCTTCAATCTCTTATTTTATGTTTTATTTTAAAAAAAAAAAGAATGTAAAGACTCTCTTTTCCCTACTAACCACTGAATTATACCTACCTTTTATTATAATTCTTATACATTATTATATTTTTTACATTCTTGCTTAGTGTATAATAATTAGGCAGAGATAATTTTTTCATTATTATTATATTATCTATGAGGAACATTCCACTGTGATTCTTTTTCAATAAACTTTAACTATTCTTAAAACTTATGAGAACATTTTTTCTCCATATTATATATGATAAATATTTACGGAATAATTATATAACCATTGTTAAATCCTCTAAGAGCTATTTTTTATATAGTTTATGATAAATGAATATGCAATAATGATTTAACTATTGTTCAAATAAAGAAAAATATAGAGGTTAAGACTTATTTTCTATTAGTTTGTAAAATTAAAGGTTTTTGACAATTTCTTATTTTATAATAAGATTAATGCTTTTATGAATATATCAAGTGTGACGTGGAATACTAAAGGGGTTTAAGTTAATTGAATCATGTATGTAAATTGTTGTAACCTTTAATTTCTACTATCCAATGTTTGATTTCTCTCTTTAAAACCAAAAAAATAAAAATTGCTGTGGAATGCAGTGTCCATCCTTTCTTATATAATCAAACTCCTATATCTTAACTAATTTCTTAGAGACCATTTTTATAAAAAAAATCCACTTTATATCGATTTAATAAAAATAATGGTGATTCACTTTTTTCATTTATTTTTTTAAAAAAAAAATCAGTTGTTTCTCAATTCTTATTGCGGCACCAACCAAACATACTGCGGCACCTTGTTTTGCTGCCCCGTCTTTGTCTCCTCCTTTACACACAAAAAAAAAAAAAGAAGAAGAAGAAATAATAAAGAAAATTCTCACCAACCATTTTATTACTAAAGACACAATCAACTTGTGTACATGAGTCCAACTCTATACAATTAATATCAGGCGTAATAGAATAGCATATTCATGCAGCTGTAATACTATAACGGTTCGATTAAATTTGTAACTTTCCTCTCTTTTCCATTCTTCTTAAATTTGAAATAAATGTTTTAATCCTTATGAAATAAACAAATTTTAATTTATCTTTGTAAAATATTTTTCTTTAATTTCTATTTTTCTAAAATATGAAAACAATATTTTTATGTTAACCTTAATTTTAATGTAAATAAATAACAATGATCTAGAAAAAGAATAATTAAAGGTATCATTTGCTGTCATAAAATTACATACATTAGTGGATATCATTTGATATTATTATTTAAATTTTCGTTGAACACATAAATAATTAACAAATGTTAATTAATAGTAGAGGAAAAAATAATTATTTAAACCTTTTGAAGGATGGAAACTGTTTTTTTTTTAATAAAAACTAAAATCAAAGGTAACTTATTTTACAAGGATCCAAAAAATAATATATATATATAGGAATCAGGTCAGAGGAGTATTTTAGTATGGGGACTGAGTGCATTAAATAACAATCCTTAAATTAAAATAAAAGATCACTTACTAATTATTAATTAAGACTACACGTGCATCACAATAGAAAGGATTGGGAATCAAGGGTGAAAAATACCCGTGAGAGAATAAATATTAAATATATGTATAATTTTAGTTAGCAATTAATTTTGAACCTTTTATTTTAATTTAAAAACGTTATTTAATCCTCTTATCTCTCATGCTAAAAACACTTCTCTCGACTTACCCCTATATCTAATATCCTTAAGTTATTATTGTAGTATGAAGGTAGCTAAAGGTTGGACACTTGAACGGGCATCAAGCAGTAATGGACGTTTGACCCCTTTCCAATAAACAGACATAATTTTAGTTTATTCCACAAACCAATGACATTGGTTGTAGACTTGAAGAAGATTCTTTCTAGAGACAAGTGTAGACTTGAATGCACGACCTGGTAAATGCGAAACTCTATATTGTTCGCTTCAACCAACTCCTAGGAGTTTAACTTTATTTAAGAAAGTCTTTTTCATTTTTATTAATTTCTTTTAAAAAAGAAGAGTATTCCTTCAAAATTATAGATTAAAAATTGAGCAGTGGTGCGATGTGTGACAGATCAATCACACATTTTGGAAGCATATGTTCTTAACATTCCAATTCCCATTAAGCGTGGTTGCAAACAACACAGAAAGCTGTGTGATCGCCACTTTCACATAAATACACAGCCTTCAGTCTACTCTTGTAGACCCGTAGTTATGGCCAAACGATCCAGGCTATTTTTTTTAATTATTAAATGGGGATAAAAATATTTAAAAAAGAATAAATAGTATGATATTTCACAAATTCTGACTTTTAAGTCAGTAAATTATTTTATGATTTTTATTTTTTTATTGAAATTGTATAAATATTTACAACTTTATATATTTTCAAATTTTTATTTAATATTTTATATATTTTTATTTAATATATTTTTTATAAATGAATCACTAATAAAATGAAATTGTGGTTATATGTATGACTTTAAAGTTAAGCTAGTTGCAATCTATTATAATTAATAAAAAATCCTTAATATTATAAAAATATATATATATATAATAAAATAATATATAAAATATTAAATAAAACTAAAACTAAAAATATTAATTTAAATAAAATTATTTACGATTTCAAAGTGGAATTTAAAAATAATTAGAAAGTCGTAACTTTTTTTATAATTTCATTAGAAAAGAAAATAAAAAATAAAAATCATAAAATGATTTACGATTTTGAATTCAAAAATCATGAAATACCCTATTATTTATTATTTTCTGAGTATTTATTTAAAATTTATTGTTTGATAATTTAGAAAATAAAATTAACCCTTTTAGGTAATTTTGTCGGTAGTTATCAACATTATGAACATTATCTTGCTCCTTAAGCTACTTTCATACTAAAATACTACTAATTAATAACTTACTCTAAACACTCGGTTAAAAATTATATTCAGTTGGAGTTTTTTTTAAGAAAAAAAAAACTAATGTTTTTTAACTTATCAAGACATACATTGCTAATGGTATTACTCATGAGTTATCAAGAATAACTCTATTGGATCTTGATCTCTATATTTTTATAATTATATGAGATAAGTATTATTAAGTAAAAAAAATTATAAACTGATATTAATAAAATAATATTAAAATTATATAATACAAAAATTAAATAGTATTAAAGAAACATATATGATATCATAATTTTATGACATTAAAAATTAAAATATAATTTTATACTCTTATCATGTCCATATATCCTATCATATTCTATCGTATCCTCAATCAAACCAGTCCTAAAGTACATATACAAGTTCAAATCAAATCTGTATTATAATATTTAGGTCTAAATTTCAAACAATAATGTCCATTAAAAACAAGTTTATCTCTAAAATTAAAAAGGAAATGATATATAGCTTTTTCCATTTTATTCAAGAAAAAAAAACATATAACACTGTATTAAGCATTTTTTATTGACCAGATGTATATCAGTTTTCTGTCGGTTCTTCATTGGTTTTCATCGAGTTTTCACATTTTGTCTGTTTTTTTTTGTTCTTTAATCGGTTTGTCTATAAGTCGGTTCAGTGGTTTATTTGAACCAGACATTGGCTAGTTCAAGTACTATTGTAGTTTTTTGGTCTAAACGATCCATTCGATGCAATTTTCAAAACAGTGAAAAAAACAACTCCTCACTATACTACGAAGATTACCATTATATGCTAAGAGAAGATAAAATGGCCATTGAGATATTTCTTTTTCATTGATACAAACCCTGTACTAATTATAATTATAGGTCTACATGGAATAACAACTATGACATCATCTTCGTTTAGAAAAAAAAATCCTAAATTCATCGTATAAAATACTTAATTTTCCTTCTTTTGGATCTTCTTTAAATCGGCCTATCATTTTTAATTAATAATCTATGTATTTAATTAGCACAAAAGTCCGTGCAAAATACGATGGTTATTTGTGTATATATATTTATATTATATAATTATATATTATTTATATTTTCATTTTTAATGATAAATTTCTTAACTTGGTAGGGGATATATATATATATATATGTTGATACTTGGTAGGCTATATGCATTGACAAAAAAAACTATTAAATTCATTATGATTTTAACCGTATATGAAATTGTTTAAAAAAAATCAAGGAAGAAGATAAGATAAATAATAAAAAATAATACATTTCACAGAAATTAATATGAATTTAATTGAGATAAAAAAATTACATTGACAAATAATTATGGACTTTCATATTATTAAAAATTATTGAGTTTTATAATAATTACTTAAAAAGTTATATATAATTATTATTAAATAATTGATATGATGAAAATATTTACATTACTAATATAACAAAATTAAACACAATAGAGATTAATATTCTATAAATACTGTATTTCTTTGGTCCAAGCTATCAAAATTGCAACGGCCACTGACCAAATAGTTGACTGATAGTTATTAATAAATCAAATTTATTTTATTTTTTAAAAAGATATTACACAAAAAACTTAGCTAGCATTGACGGTATGTTTAGAAACATTTAGTTATGGGTAAGTTTAGACTTCATAATGGAGCTTTTTAGTCTTTACACCTTTTTTTTTGTAATGTACGTAGGAAATAAAAGACAAAACAAACAGAGAAAATGCATGGGTCCATCTCAATTGGTTAGTTAAACATGCCTACCAAATGCATGGGTCCATCTCAATTGGCCTTTTTATTTTCTTAACAAGAATTGACCTGAGTTTATTGGTTTATAAATTGAACAAATCAATAGTATATATACTTCTTAGTACAATAAAATTTTATATTACTATTTAATTATAAATTATTAGATTTGAAATTTATTAATTAATTTTTATAACAACTATCTTAGAAGTTGTAATATTATAATGAAAATAATATTTAATTAGTTAAGTTGATTGTGTGAAAAAATAAAATATTACGCTCCTAGTATTGGCTTTTTAAACTCTTATAAATTTCCCTACCAAAAAAAAAACTCTTATAAATTTAACTGCTTAACATGCATGTGTTACACGGGATGATGTCGACGCGCCAAAGTCTATGTTCGTGATTTGTAATTTAATAAAGTGAAAGCTAGTAAGTAATTCTTTGCTCTTCAAATTTTTTACTCAAGTTACGCGCGTACCAGTTATTTGGAAATTGGAATCAACTAAAATAGCATGAACAACCAATAGAGACTGTTTTTTTTTTTGTTTTTTTTAATAAAATAAACTTATTTTTAATTTAAATTTTTTTAGAAATTATACAATAATTAAATATTTTTTAAAAAGGAAAAACATAAAATCTTTATTTTAATATTTTTTTAGAACCCTAAGAATTATAATAACTTCTAACAATTAAATGTGTGTGCGATTAACCAACTGCCCAAATTTACGATTTTTTTCATAACCTTATATAAAAAATACATTTAAATTATGTGAGTGATACTTTAATGGTCATCATAAATATCAATTTTATGATTTAAATATTTAGTAATATATAATATAATAATAAATATTTACCTATATTTTAAATACCATATTGTACATTAAAATAAAATAATGTGAAGAAGTATGAATTAAATTTTAATTTATATAAAATACTGTAAATTTGATCTTTTTAAGTTGAATAATTGGATTGATAAAATATTAAAATATATATATGTTTCATTAAATATCATTAAATGTATTATTTGATTAAATTTGACAATTAGGTAATCAATGGTTATTTCAAAGTATATTATTACATTACCAGGAACGACATTCGTATAGGAATGTCATATTTAATAATTTTTTTCTTGATTGAATTGAAAATGGAAGTTAATAGTTAATTAAAAAAATAACTTTTCATATTTTCATACGGGTGCTGCATGGCCACTCCTCTCTGATAGAATACAAATAAAGCATGGTAAGGTAATATTATTTCTTTATGAATCAACAACACCCACAAGCCACAATTTATTTTAAGCCTGTAAAAGAAAAAAAAAATGTCACATTTCTGAATTTACATTCTCATGAAATGGTTTTGTGTTAATGTTTGAAGAAATTAACAAGCACAGTGTTAATAACAAACTATATATTAATTTGAACAATATATATATATATATATATATATATATATATATATATATATATATATATATATATATATATATATATATATATATGTGTGTGTGTGTGTTGTTCAACGGAACCGAGTATATATACTAAGAAGTGAGATTAAAGGATCGTTCCAAGAACGTAGGAATTAATTAACAATCGCATAGTGTACGCCGAGAAGAAAATTTCCAAGTTGGGTCTAAAACCTAGAAAATTCATCTAAGGGGTCCAAAAAAGTAATCGTTTCAATGGGGCAAATGGGGTCTTCGTCTAGACCCAAGGAAAAGATCATCAACTTTGAAATTTCAAGTAGCTACAATTCTTAACGACCAACGACTGAGTCGTCGTTTCCACGCACCCTTTTTTTCAGCGCCGTGTAAATGGAAACATATATGCATGTTCTCTTTATATTATTGCTTCGATTTTTCCTTACACCACAGCACCAACGTAGAAACTTAGCACGAAGCTTTCAGTTTTGACAACAAAACTAAACATATAAATATAATTATAACCCTTTGTTTATTTTTAACCAACCCCATGAAAAACACAAACCACGACTAGAATTAGAAACAATTATGGAAGAGGTAATAAATTCGATTCGACGCGCTTGTGTACTGGCCCAAAACCTTGAACAAGACCTACCCAACTTGGCGAACCAACCAGCTATGCTGTCCTTGTCCATTGATCAGATAACTGAGGCTTTCAGTGGTGCCAAGGAAAAGATGTTATTATTCTCCCGACAGAACCAAACCTCGGACGAATCTCCTCCGACGTTGGTTCATGAAACGACCACACAGCAGTCTCAGATGGATGCTAGTCTAATGCAGGAATGGCTAAGGTCTAGTCATGCACTGACAATGGATCAGTTGTTTCAAATGCATCAGTTTCATGCTGCAAGGAGCACGCTGCAGCAGATTGGTGAAATGGGAGGGAAAGATGGGGAAGATTCTGAGAGAAACAAGGGATCTGAAGGGGAAGTGCAGGGAATCCACGCGTCACCCTCGCGGCCACGAAAAAGGTATATTAATTATATAATCATACATAGGTTTAATTAATCGTTTCATCTCTATAATTACGAAAACACATGTTAGAGAATATGTTGTTGTTACACTTCAATAGTCTTTCATTTCACTTTTGTATGATTCTGATTGTTTGATTGATGATGGTGATTCATGACTACGTGTGATTGAAACTAGTTACTATAATTATTAATAACGGGTTCCTTCTGGTGCATACAGTACTGCCTTGCACCACGGGTAACTAGGTTATATGCAAAATTTATATTGAACAAAAAATAAATTGAGGTATTTGAGAATTGAGAAGGAGATGAAATAGTGATAGTAGAGTGGAAAAGGATTAGGGTTCTTGCTTGAAATGACAGCCTAGAGAATGGGAAAAAAAAAATGAATATCGCTGAGCGCATTACAATAATTTTCTAAAGTGATTATAATGAACATGTATGTAATGACTGCCAGTATTCCCACCCTACATAATTTCGACCATGTAGTATTACTACATCCCTTACACTTTCTAACCTAAGCATTCCATGAAATCCATTAACCATTTATAATTAAACGAAAAGGAAAAATTAGTTTCCTACTAGCTAGACAATTTAACCCAATATCTAAATTTTATCATCAACTCAAATAAATTCAAGATTAAAAGCATCATTAATTTGGAATATAACTATTTCTATATATGTAACCATAGAGATCGTAACAAATTAACAAAATAAACCACCTTGCCTTCTTAAGTTTCTTAACCTGCAAGTGTGTTGTAAAAAGTGGTGTTTAGGCTTCATGGGCATCCATACACTTAATTTATACTCTTCATTTTCTTTTAATCGAATTATATATACTTTTATTTTATAAGCAAAAATTTTATAAATAAAAAATACCTTTGATTTTAAGCACAATGTGTACCAAAATAAAGACCCATGAAAAAGATACATAAAGGAGCATCAATATTATTTATTGCCTTCGAATTATATTAATTATTACATCTATCTTTCTCTCTTTATTACCACTTTCTCTTTTTTCAAAGTGTCTGCATCGTTTTTCAATTTGTTAACGCCCTTGTGATAAAATATTCATTGGTGTGATTGAGATCGAAAAAATATATATATTTTCGGTCTCTTCCCCTTAGTTAGGGGTATAGTATAGAAAATGCCTGATGGGTAGTTTGTGGAAGAAATAAATAGAAAAGTGCAAGATAAATGAAAAAAATTGTGAGTGTGATAAATAAAAATAGACGTAAAGGAGAAAAGGAGTGAAAGAGACTATTTTTAAGGGAGATGTAAAGGAATCTGTAATAAAAAAAATGATGTAAAACAATCATGCATGATTGAATACAAAAGGGAGGAGATGCAGTATTCAAGAAACACAAAAGGTATTTAATCTGAATGTCGTGATATTGGAAAAGGAAAAATAAAAATAACAATATTTTCCTCAATAAATGCTGAGAAATCAATTTTATTACAATTTAGAAGTATATATATCAATGACATTTTAACGGATGCAGTTAAATAAGTTTTACCAAATTATGGATATAATGAAATGCAGAAGCTAGAGCTTATGTCCATCCTCATGAATTGTAGACGACTTACACATATACAACCACCGACAATGATTAAAAGAAAAAAGAAAAAAAAAAAGAGGAAGATCGAAAACAAAAGTTCACTAGTGGAAAGCATTTAGGTTTTTTCCAGCTGGCTAGCTAGCTAGCTAGCTTTAGTTTATCGTAGACCGTAATCGATTATTGAGATGTATCCGAATGGGTACTGGCCTGGCTAGCTTAAAAGTATAACGAAACTTTCCAACATCTTTCTTGGTAATTAGGCAACAAGTCACATAGATACTTCTTATCAACTACACTGTTGGTTAATTAACAATATTATCTTGTACTATAATTTTGACAAGCTATATTGAATAGTACAATAAATTAATGGCTTTTACAAAGTAGCTTCTTAGACGACATTATATTTTTATCCATATGATGATTATATTTCGTCATTATTAATATATACATTAACTAGAAGCAGGGAAGCTAATCAAGAGAAGAGAAAAGTGATGGTTCCTGCCCCACAGTTTGGAAACACGGAGGTGCCACCAGAGGATGGCTACACTTGGAGGAAATATGGCCAGAAAGAAATACTTGGCTCCAAGTACCCAAGGTATGGTTGGTGATATTATTATTGGTAAATTAATCACACGACTTGATCAATTCAACTCATTAATGCAACTTATATCAAGGACATCTTAGCTTCTTAAAAAAAAAAAAAACTTATATCAAGGTTATCTACCTGCCAACATTGAAACGCCCAAATAACACGTCCCTTTTTTGTTGTAAACTTATACACACTATCTATATAGTAGTTTATGCCACACTCAATTCATTCTGAGATTTCTTGCTCCAGTCAGAAAAGTCGGAAATACCCCAGAAGTGTATAACTCCTCCCCACAGTCCCACGTAATGAATAACAAGTGGTTGAGGCATTTCTCTGGCATGCAGTGACCACTTGTTTCGCAAGTTGATCGAACAAGACAAATGTTTCTTTTTTATATTTACAACAACTCAACTACTACTGTATCAACCCTGACAAAGAAAATCACATCGAAAATGCCTTATCATGACTTAATCAATCATCCAGTCTTGTTTGATTGGTGTCTTAAAAGTACTACATGTAACAATACTTTTAACAACGACCCTAATGATTGTTTTTATTAAATTCTTTTTACTTATATTTTCGTAGATTAAGATACTCTTGGCAAAGAATGAAGGGAGAAGAGAGGGGCACTCTTTAGTAGATTAACTTTATATACATAATGTTACTTCTTTTTCTTGATTGGAAATGGTTCTTTATTCCTTCTCAGGAGTTACTACAGGTGCACACACCAAAAGTTATATGAATGCCAAGCCAAGAAGCAAGTGCAAAGACTTGATCACAACCCTAACATATTCGAAGTAACATATAGAGGAAACCACACATGCCACATGTCCTCCACAGCACCATCATCAGTTCCACCACAACAACTACTGGTGGACATATCACAAAATAATAGTAGCACCATTTCCTCTCAGTTGTCTCCTACAATGAACCTCAGCCTCCACCCTGGTGGCGGAGGCGCCGCCAGCAGTGGCAGTGGTGGAGCCTCCACTTCAAGATACGGTGGTGATTATCCTGTGGTGGATATGGCTGATGCTATGTTCAACTCTGGTAGCAGCAGTGGTAACAACAGCATGGAATTTCTCTTCTCTCCCGCTGAGATAAAAGTGATCCAAAAATTGAATAGAACAAGAGATGAAGATTAGTTTGGCTGCTTAAAAAGGGGAAACATTACACCAGGAAGCAGAATATATATAATTTTACAGAGAATTATATAATTGGTTAATCCAATTATATAATCAACAAATAATGAATTAGTGTATAACTTCAGTACGTGATGACTTATTACTAGAAAATGATTTTTGATGTGTAACATTTTTCTTTTTAAATTAACGGGTTTTTTTATTATCTCTGGCGAGGGAGTGGCGAGCAGAAAAGGGGCTCAACCTAGTCCTATGTTAACCAAAGTTTTCTTTTCATTTTTTTCTTTTGGAAATTTTTTGAATGAGGTTGCTAATGGGAAAGTGTGTTTCTTGGGTTTCAACTTTCTAAGTGTTAGGACAAGTAGGTTAGAGCATCTCTTGTGTAACAAGTTGAAGATTTGGTTATAGCTTCATAGTTTTTCTTTGTCATAATTCTTCGAACTTATATTTAGAGATGGGTTTCTTTTGAACATTTTGGGTATTGTTGTCTGCAAATGAATGTCTTGCAGTTTTGAAGTTAATTTTAGATTTGGTAGAGTGGGGATGAGTTTATTATAATTTTTTATAATTTAATAAAAATAACATTATTATTTTAACTGTCAAAATTAATTATTTTAAATAAGATAACTTATTCTAAAACTAACAAAGTTACTCTCAAATTCATAGAAAGACAATATTGACTCAATTAAAAGATAAAGAATCCAAATGATGAATTTTACTATAAAAAAATAAAGGATCAGAAATATATTTTAGCCTAAATTTTAATATCATATATAGTTTAATTAATTAGGAGAAGTTGGTTACAAATTATAAATAATAATTCTGATGTAAAATAATTTAGTGATTATTTATAGATTTTTTTAAAAAAAACCAAAGTTAGCTTATGTTTTTCATAATCAAAAAAGTATTTTTTTAGAATAAAAAAATATTTTTATGAGAAATTCTTCAAAATAACTTATAATTTTGATCGTACTTTAGATTTTTCTTAACTTAAAATTTTTTAAAAATGAAATACACACATTTTTTTAAAACGGTTGCTTTTTTATTTAAAAAATATTTTTTATGAAAAATTGTAACAAATGGGTCCTTAATTCTATCTTGCTTACTTCACTAATATTTTTTGTTTTGTTTTGTCATTTAACATTTTCTAAAATTTGAGTGAAAGGAAAAAAATAACTTATATTAATTTTATTCAATTTAGTTACAAGTTCAGGTTTATTAGACGTAGTTAAAATTTATGGTTATAACATTTTTATATTTTAACTCAAATTTTAATAAAATTCAAAGACAATTTTTTTTAAAAAAATTATTAAACTAGAGGAAGTAAAACACCATTTTCATATATAATCCTCATTGTCAGAAAATTGATGAACTCTAGTGGCTATATAGCAAGGGTGTATTTTTTTGGGTAAGGTAAATGGCATGTGTGTATTTAGATAAATAACTTAATTGGAAATTTATGTAACAAATGCTTATTATATAATCTAGCTCCTTTAAAGTGATATATTACGTGAGTAATTTGCTTTAGAAGATATAATAAATAAGTCATTGATTGAAAAATAAAGGCTGATATTAGGTGTACATACATTTGAAATAATGGATGCATAATATATCAACAATTGATTTTTTTATATAAATGTTAGCATTAATTCCTCTTTTTTATGAACAATTAAAATTATTTGATTTATTATCACTTTATAACTGTAATCAATTTTTGATTAGATAAGTTTACTAAAATGTGGTTTGAAAGGCCACTGGTTAAATTGGTGAATTATTAGTCACACCACATAAACTTATTTATTATATATATTTATAATTGTGTGTCTTAGAAAAATTATTTTTGTCATAATAGTATAACCTCCTTATATTTTGTGGTTGTTCTTGGGTTCGAATATCATTCACATTATTAAATTAAGTCTTTTTAACTTTATTTAAATTGTCTTATTTTTAGTACAAGTCCATCCCCTATGATACAGGCCTACTGAGCCGCACAACATTCCTCCTTTGTCTTCATAAAAGCGATTTTTCTTTTCACTTCATCTTCTTCTCTCTATTTGCATGTTTCTCTGTCCCTTTTCTCCTTATTTATTGTCCTTAATTTTTATTATATGATTTTGTAATTGGCATGTAGTTTAGATCTAATCAATAATTATTTTTTGGTGATTTATAGTTATTTACGATGATATAATGGAAAGTTGAGTCATCGAGTTATATCAATTTAATTTAATTCACCCCTAATTTGGATAATGTCAATAATGATTCAAAAAATAGATATGATATGATGACTTGACTTGATCAATCACAAGTTCGATTCTTAGTCACTAGTAGGAAGATTAATAGATTATACTATTTTTTATACTTTGTGTAGTATGCATGAGTGTTTCTATTCTCTAATGTTATATTTATTTTTAGGTTTAGGTTGATTGTTGCTTATGTTGATGGATATTATATTATTGGTGTCTATTTTGATTGTATCTTGCATTGATTTTTGAAATGTTAGGATTGAGAAAGAAGGTGTTCACTCAAAATTCATAGTTGGATGGTAGATAGAATGTGTCATGTGAATTTGCATCTTAATCCTTCATCGGCAATTATGTTTCCACATCGATTTTATATTGAAGGTAAGTCTTTGAACATTGATTAATGTAAAAAATAAGATTTAACAAATATTAAAGTGGAAAATAATTGAGCACTCACTTTGTGTTCCACTTTATAGAATGTAGCATTTGTTGTTTGTGTTGGATCAAGTGTTTACCACTAGGCCAAAAGATTCTTAAAGTTACATATAGCTTAAGTGGTTGTGCTTATTCTAGGCGTCATGAGGAGGAATGTTAAGCCCATCAAATCAATGGGAGGCTTTGGATGTTAAGCCAGCAATTTAAAATGCTTTTTTAAGGTTTATGCTAGTTTAACCATTGGAAATGCTAGCTATATTCATGATCAAGTCCAAGAAGCATTGTCAATGCCAGATGATTGAGGTGAGGTATACACATGCTTTAGTATTTAGATAGAGCTTAGTTTTGATAAACTTTTCTGCAAGCTCTACGTTTTTTTAATTATAGATTTAGTTTCATTTTTGTACTTGGTCTTAATTTCTAATTATGCTAACAAGTTATAGACATGCCTATGAGGTATAACATAGTAGATGGAGTGGCCAAGTTGTTGAAAGTTAATGACAAGGCTTCAATGTTACTTTGACTCTTACCTATCACCACATAAACAATGGCTTCCTTCTTATTCTCTTCTTCATTAATGGTGACCATAAAATTAGGATTAATTTCAACCTATGTTGAGGTGAAAAACTTATTTGCTTTGGTGTATATATTATTGAGTCTTATGATAGAGAAAGCTCATGTTATTGTAATTAATCTTATTGTTGATATAGCTTAGGTACTTTTTTATTTCTGGTTTTTTTTAGTAAATTTATTGAATTAATTATTGCATTAGTTTGTGAGGACCGATGCCTATTAGTTCACTTCCTAATGAGAGATGTATGTGGAAAAAAAATCTTATGCTCATTGTATCTATGTTAATATGTTATATGCATTATGGGTTGTATTTTTTTTCCTTTCCTATTTTCGTGAATTCAAAATCATGATAGTTGAACCTCCATGTAAGAAATTCCTAGAGTTGTTGTTGAGTGATAATTTTCTTAATGCTTGCAAGTTCTACCATAGTGATATGCCTAGTACCCAAGAGTTCAAAGAGAAACCTTTTGTACAAATACCACAATATTATCACTATCTAGTTATGAAGGAAGCACCGACAATTATAGTAACAATTAATCAATGAAGCACTTGAAAACAAACAATTAATTTGTTTTTCATTTGTTTGCTCCTCATTGTTTCTATAAATTTTGGATGTTTCCTCCATAACTTAATGGTGATAATATTGTGGAATTTGGAAACAAAAGGTTTGTCTTTGATATCTTAGGTTTTTTAAGCAGCCATAATCCTTGTCTCCTTTTATTTCCATGTGTAAAGTAAGGGGAAATGATAATTATTTGTTTTATATTTATTTTCCTCCAATTTATTGAACAATATATTCTTTTTATTTACTTTCTCTTCTTTTCATGTTTTTTATGTATTTTCTTTTTTCTCATTTTTTTCATCTAAAAAAAGTTTAAATTTGATTAAACGGTTTATTAATTACTGGATAAGTCGTAAGAAAAAATATAATTTGTGTTATCGTTAGCCCTAATTTTACATTTATCTTTACAAACAGGCGCGCACCAGTTAAGCATAACTGTAAGTCTTCAATAGAAAAGTAAAAAAAAATAGTCTTTATAATTGAAAGCATGTATATTTACAAAACAAACAAAAATTAAAGGCATTGATTTAAGCAAAATACATCTAGAAACCATATACTACTTTTATAATTTCCTTTCCAGGGCAATAATTGTCTTTTTCCCATCGCTATTTCGTGTTAGGGAAGGAGTCTTGCGTTATGAAGAGATTCCAAAGGTAGAATCAAAACAAAGTCTTCAACAATGTACTATAGTTCTTGAAAAGACCCATTTTGTTCATTAGCTATAGCTTGAGATACAGCTAGTTTTGTTTGTCTGATTATGTATCTTACACCCATTAATTGCCTTCTCATTACGCATATGTCCTTGGACTCCACTTATTGACGACATTTCTGTCCCACTGGCTAAGTCTCCATGTCTTTGTGCTGAACATCACAGCCGCTTTGTGCGTGACTGATTAGTTCAAAGCAATGTCATGTTTTGCTTTGCGAAATCCTCTGTTTAATTCCATGCCCATCATAGTTCACAACCATTTTCCTACGCACACGCTTGCTGTTTGACTTATTTTGATGAAAAACAAAATATTTTAGGGTAATGGGATGGTACTAGTCTTGTAAAAAGGATGAGAGAGATACCAAACTGACTATCAAAGAAATGTCAAGAGGAATCTTATGATAAATAATATTCTTTCTAATTTTGGATTTTTAAGTATGTTGAATGAGATCACGTTATGCATATAGTGGATTCAATTATTAGGATAAGATTTTATTGTTATTGTTAAATATGTAGTCCAGACATCAAAATTCATTAAACTCAAAATATGTTTCATAGACTTAGGGTCTATTTAGATAATTTATTCCATAAATACTGAAAAGAAAATAAGAAAAAATGAAATAATTGTTTCTAGAAATTTAAAATTAACTTATACATAAATTAAAAATCAAATCAGTGTATAGACAAGTTAATACCAGAGAGAATTTCACAAATAAACTTATAAAGAAACTCTTCTTATTTTATTTTTGTAAAAATATCTATGGAGAAGTTAATCCAACAAATACCCTTACATGTAAACGAATAAGAGGCCTATAGCCGCAGTTTATCAAATTCAAAATTTTATTTTATTTTGTTTAATCAGCTCCTCTGTGTTACAAGTACTTGGCTAATTGGAACCAAGGTACATGTCCCATAACCCTTTATAATAATCACACTGTGGGTTCTTAGGCTCATGCATGACACTGCCTTAAAAGGAGACAAAAAGAAAAGGAAGCTATATATATGCACACATATGTTTTATATATGTAGCACCCACAAATAATTGACTCAGTCTATGTTATTGAATCAATCTTTTCAAAGCACATTTCAGACAGACATTAACATACATTACATTAGACTGAAATGTGAGAATGATTAGTTAATTATTCTCTCCATAGTGTACATGAAACTTGGAAAAAGCAAATTCTAAAAATATTCAATCTGATCAATACATGGTTGAAGATTACGGAAGTAACTAAAGCAATTGGCTTTCATCAAAGTGGAAGTCCTCGGTGCTGCAGAAATGAGAAGAGAATATCCCAAAATCCATGTCCAAACTTCTCGAGCCAGTGCATGAATACACAGTATCTGCATTTTCAGATGCTATTTTCAAACCTGCAGGCTTGTCATTGGATAGTTCAAAATCCTTGAAATCAGACCAAAAGTTAGCATCTGTGAGATCACTTGGATCAGTCTCATCGTTGGGATATTCTTGTTTTACAATCAGGCTTTGTGATCCAATAGTGGAATCATGTTCATTCGGCACATCATTTGCGTCAGGACCAAGAAATGAGTCCCAAGTTTCAGAATGTGTCACCATTTGTGGAGCCTTGAGGGTGTCTTTGCATGTGTGAAAGCCAATGTACGTAATGGTGTACATATCAGGATTCTCTTGTATCCGTTGCACTTGTTTGGTTGCTCGGCAACCTTGTTCAAACTTCCTAGTGCACCTGAAGTAACTCCTGCAAAATTATTTATCAATGAAATGGTGAGTTAAAAAGTAATAGAAGACAAGTTTTTGAAACAAATTAAACTCATTGTGCCCACGGAAATACTGGTAAATTTGAGTGTCCTAAGAAGTAGTCTCAGTGTACAGCAAAGTTTCATTATTCGGGTTTCTGCATTAATTAGTTTCCAGTTGCCGTGTTTGAGTTTAGTTTCTACATTTGGTAGATCAGAAAAGGAAATGTTCATACTTGCAACAGAAATAACACAGAAAAAGAAGTGTTCTACTAGCATTTCCAATTATAATTAATATTCTTTTTAAGATGATGTTTCTATATAAATCACTCTGTTGGTCAACCTGTTTTCTTTGGCAATGGAAAGAAAGGAAAGGAACCAAAAATAGAAAAATACGATGAGTAGTGATGCAATTTTTGCACAAATTAAACGAGTGAATGTCTTTCCTTAGTAGGAAAAAAAAAGACTGTGCAAGAAAAATGGAAAATGATTATTACCTGGGAAATTGAGAATTTAGGATTTCCTTTTGTCCGTACTTTCTCCATGCATGATTATCATCAGTAGTTTGGGCAACTATGGTCCATGTCTGTTCAGTCTTCCTGCGCAGCAATTTAAGATATAGCATGCATGTTATTTGGTGTAATAATATATCATTGTTGGAGAATCAGAATATGCAAAGAAAAATAATCGTTCCTCGTTGTTTTTATTTTTAAATTATCAAATTATGTAACACAAGGTAAAAACAAAAAGGAGATAGAGAAAAAAAATACTTTTCAATATAAATATGAAGGAAAGTATATAAAAAAAATTATGTGAAATAATTGCATTGTGCCATGCGATCATATCAAGGCAGGCCACTCCACTATAAGCTAAAATAAAGGAACCCACTTGAAGCAAAACTCTTGAAAATTCCTAGCACTATCAAAATCAACGGATGAGAACTCACTACATTAATTCTCAGTATTAAAATATTTCAAAAGTCCAATCAACTTAACCTCAAAGCTTCAATGTTGTTGTTTTTTTTCGTTCAAGAAAGATAATCTTTACTCATATGTATAAGATGACTATAACTAGTAAACTGTCCGTACACATCTCAATTCACCAAATCCTCTAGGCACCACCCCAAATTCCTGACACACAACCTTTGTTGACTGAGGAAGTCATAAGATAACAACATCCACATAATATAACCCCATTTAGATAAGTTTCACTACAACTATTCTTAAGTGAAGAGAAAGAAAAAATTGCCGGAAACTAAAATTAACTTATGCATAACGTAAAATCAGTTTAGATCGGAGAAGGAGAAAGAAAAAAAAAAGACCTTCTTTTATAGGACCCTCTCCGATCCTTTGATCCCTTCTTACTCTCAGTTGAACCCTCAGACCTCGGATCAATGCTTTCCACCTGCGAGGCATCTTCTCCGGAAATTACAAGATTCTGAGCAACTTCGTCACGATGATGATCACCACTTATTGCAACCTCGGAAGAAGTCAACACAGAGAGAGTTTCAGTGAAAGATCTCAGCACATTGGCCACAAGTTCCTTGGCTGAAACAGACCCGTCAGGGCCAATAGGCTTCTGAAGCAGAAACTTGAGCTGAGTGGCATAATCTCGACCCTGAACAAGTTCTCTAATGACCCTTTTCCTCTTTGTTGCTGAGGAACTTCTTGGGAAGAGAATACTCATTACTCGGTCTCTACTGGATGGCTAAGGATCTGTTGTGTGTTGAAGTTGTGACTTGTTATATATTTTTTCTTGGAAATTTTTGGTTTGGCTATGGACTAGGGAATAGTGAAAGAAAGAAAGGGGTGGGGTTTTGCAAGGAAAGAGAGATACGAGTGAATGGAAAATGTCCGGAAGGGAGGGAGTGATGTTGAAATGTTGGAGAGAAAAAAAAATTCCACAGATAATAACTACTTTACTTGGCTTACAAAGCTAACCATGACGTTGCTTCCATGATGCAAGGGTGACGCTCCTGTAAATTTACTATTCCTTTATTTTTTTGTTCTTCGTGTGACAACTGTTTTTTTATTTTTATTAATACAGTTGGATAAAAAAAAAGGTCACTGTTTGGGTTGTACTCAACCAAGTTGCTCGTTTTAATGCTTATTAAATTCGATCTGTCTTGTTTTTATCTGTTTACCTTTGTGATATATATAATTAACGGTGTATAATAAACTTACGTCATCATTTAATTATAATTTATTATATATAATAAATTTATTAATTTTTATAATAATTATCATAAAAATACTTAATTATTTATAATTTAATAATAATATAATATAATTTTACACCATTAATATATTATCATTAAATTCAAAAAATAATATTTTTGCTTATAAATTATGCTAATTTTAAGTTAAATAATTTTATATTTTTTAAATTAGTTAATAAGTTTTAATTGGATTTTAAATTATTTTTTTAATTGGATTCTTTATTTTATATTTGTTTCTTAATTAAAATCTTTCATCTAAATATTGTTATGAAAAATTAACCACGATAACTTAATCAGTCCATAAAGCTACATCGTCACATCTCTAGATGACGTTATTATTTCCAGAATTTAATATTATCACTTGTGCACTACAGTGATTTTTTTTATCTCTCCACGTCTATATTCTCACATATCCACTCTTTGGACAAGTTTTCTAGCATATGAAAGTTTTAAACTAATTTTCTCAATCATAGTTCCACTCAACTCAAATTTTCTTTTATAAGTTCATCAACCATTAATAAAGTATCCCCTTGTTCTTTATTTACCCAATGATAAAAATAAATATCAGATTTTGTGTACTACAAAATGTTATATACATATTAATGAATAAAAAATCTTAATTGTTATGTTTGTCCTTATTAGTATAATTTATGTTTCACAAAATTTGAACAGATACTACTTTAATTTTTTTATTAGATATTGAACAGATAGTACAAAATCTATTTTATACACATACCACAAATATCATAAAAAAGAAATATTGTCTAAGCTAACATAGGATCACTATGACTATGGTCTATGAGCCATTATTACAAAGTTTGTGCGAACAATCCAATTCATTTTAATAACAATGTTTAAATATGTTTTTGGCTAAGATAAATTAGTGTTTTTGTTAATTTTGATACTTCTAAATTTATTTTTTTAATTTTAGTTTCTGTTAATTAATGTTTTTCTTATTTTGATTTTTGTAAGTTTTTTTTAATCCTTTTAAGTTTGTGATTTTTAATTTTAGTTTCTTTAAAATTTATAGTCTCACAAGTTCGTGTTTACAAGAGAGACCAAAATTAAAAAAATACAACTTATATAAAACAAAACTGAACAAAATATTTTATAAAAACCAAAATTTATAAAATTTAAAATTAAACAAAATATTTTACAAGAACTAAAATTAAAAAAATTCACTTACGTGCACGAAAAATATATTTAAAGCTAATATATATATATATATATATATATATATATATATATATATATATATATATATATATATATATATATATATATATATAATTTTATCAGCTAGCCAGGACGGATGTAGGTTAGGGGGTGGGGGGCTGATTTTTTATAATCTTATCTTTTTACAATAAATGATATTTTAATATTATATAAAGTAATTGATTTTATAGACGATATTATAATATTATAGTAATTAATTTTATTTTATGGGTTTGAATTTAGACATAATAAATACTGAAATGTTTTTTTATCTTTTACTTAATTTTGATAAAATATTTTATTATTCTTTAATAAGTGCCATTGTAAAGATAATGATATTTTACTTTATTTTTTAGATAAATATTTTATTTCCTTTTTATTGTGTTTATTGGAAGATATTTGTATTTTTTTTCTCTTTTTAAATAAACTACTGGAATATCATTTGTTTTTTCTGTATAATTTGTTATTACTATTTTAAAAATAATAAATTATTGTATTTTCAATCAAATGAGTTTACTAGTCTTTCCTTTATATTAATTTGAATATTAAATGTTTTGTTTATTAATCCTTGGCAAACTTATGTACACTAATATAAAATATTGACACCTTAAGTTTCAAAACATGCAAACTAACTTTCTATTTTTCTATCACAATTCTTTCTCTTTGTTTTTCTCCTCTTTTTATTGGTCATTGTTGGTGAGTTGCTAATGTGCCTTTTAAATTGAGTTCATGGATCTAAACACATTGATTTATAAACTTTGGAAAAATAAAATATAATTTGGTTAAAATAATTTACTTTTTCATTTTTATTTAAAATATTATTAATGCATGAAAATAACACTTGTTATATTATTTTTTATTTTGAAAATATTTATTTTGAAAAACACTAAAAAATTGAATGTAAATTCAACCATAAATATTTTTTATTATATGCAAAAGAGATGTTTTCATAAATTATTTATGTAAATAATGTTTTGAAATATATAATTACTAATAGTTTATATGAAAATTGATACATATATATTTATTGAAATATCTATGTAGAATAAAAAATAATTATTAAGTAAAATTAAATTTTATACTTGGTCCCCCCTCCCACGGGACTGTGGCTCCGTCCCTGCAGCTATCCAGATTGTATATATCAATTGATTAATTTATTAGTATGACATAAGTAAATATTAACACAATTAACAATTATAAAAGACACAATTAATAAATAATTTTTTTTCTTAATCATGCTAACACGAATGAGGGTTTATCCTCGATCGTGTGTGTATATATACATATAAATGTTAGAAGAAATAGAAATTTCTTTAAATTTTCTATCCCTCGAAGAAATTCAGTATCCGAATAAAAAGGGTCTGATAACATCACAAATCATATTATTAGCATGATTCCAGTTTAATTTTTATCTAAAAAAAGAATACACCAAGTTAAGCAAACTTGAATCTTTAAGATTTTTTATTACTGCCTAGCAATTTAAGGGGGAGATCCACCCCAGTATTGTTTTTTATCAGAAAAAAAAAAAAAGTTGTATTATGTTGTTGTACCATCCCTTTTACAGAGTGTATATTAGGAGCCCAACCTATATATATTATGCAGACTCCCTCTGCATAATGCAGAAATTTTGTGGATAAAACAAAACATTATAGTCAACAAACCCCACATGCTAAAATGACTATATATACAGTTACAGCTCAAAAAAATTGTACTCCATATCCCTTTAAAGATTCCTTCAAAAAGTGTTCCTTATGTAAACTGTATCCAGTAATCCCAATATATTGCCCACTGTTATCTCCTTTCTCTCCATACCGTTCCACAGATGCCACCCAAAAATAAGTATGTACAATTACACGTCGTATCGTATAATGTTGATAGATAAAAAGAAATAAGAAAAAAATATACATTAAATTAGTTTAAAAAATAATGTGTTTTTAATTAATTTCTACAATTACTAAATGTTACAACTTTAATCCTTATTTTTTTGTAATTTCAAAAACGAAAAATAGCCTTCATTTAATGCAATAAGTAAAATTATTGTATATATTAAAATAAGATAAAAAAAAAAGTTATGCATTAAAAATATAAAAAATATTATCTAGTCATTCAATCACAACCCACCATATATATATATATAACAATAACTTTATTAACTTTTAAAATAATCATTTTAAAATAATTCAAATAATAATTTTTTATTGAATAACAATCTAAAATTACATTAAACTCTTAAAATAATTTTTCTTATAATTTCAAAATAAAATCGTCACTTATAATTTGTAAACCAATTCAATATTTTGACCAAATAAGCCAATTTAATATATTCCTCGACAGAAAAGAAAAATACATGACTGTTGCCAAATTTTATTGTTATCCGTCACGATCCAACTGTCCAACTAGCTAGGCATACGGTCTTGGACACACACGTAACCAAGCTTTTTACGAGTACCATTCATCATCACGATGTTTAACTCTGCCTCCGATTTGGTTTTGGTGAATTAAGACAGAAATTTTCTCATACAAAGAAGAATCACGCTCTTGAAACCTTAAGAAAGGAGGATAAGAAAAATATTTTTCAATACATTTTTTTATACAATAAATTTTAACCAATAAAAAAGAATATATTTAGAGGAATATTAAATGTATTCGTAGCACCTCTCACCTTTAATAAATAATTAATAGAAAATTATGAATAGATACTACAATGTTATATTGTTATTTAACATTAAAAAGAGAAAAAAAGAAAAGAAAAATAATTCAATTACATAAATTATATTAGGTTTAATTATTCTTTTGTTCCTTACACTTGTTCATACTTTGCATTTTAGTTTTTATACCTAAAAAATTTATATCTTAGTTTTTATATGAGGATTTTTTTTATATATTTTAGTCCATGTCATTAGCTACCAAGTAATACCATTTGTGATAAATTCTTTAAATCGCCACAATATGAAGTTGTAAAATATTTAGAATTTTTTCTTTTAAAATGAGACAAAGTTGATTAAGACAAATGCTAATGTGCATGAAGCAATTTTCACAACCCGCTAGATTGGCCTAGTGGTGGAAGATTGAAATAGAATGTATGAAATCATAGGTTTAAACTTGAGTGAGGTCATTATAACATGTTAATTTGTGCATTTCGTGCAATATTCTTTCTTTACAAATAGCACGAAAGATTTGCATAACAACCCATAGTAAGAAAGTTAATAAATACAATAAATGATAGAAATAAATCACTATTGATATAGTTGATGGTTCCAAGAATAAATGTACAATTAAAATGCAATCAGAAATTTTCATTCATATTTATTTTCATAAAAAAAAACTCTCATAAACGATGACGACATAATTTTTTTTACGGCATTTTAATTAAATTCATGTTTCTTTTAGTGATAAGTGCCCCTAACCATTCATTGAAATGATAATATTTAAGAATAAAAATGCCAGGCTACTACATGGCATAAATCACAAATTAAGGCTATGTGCGATAAAATTATATGAAAATTAGTTAAAAAACTAAAAAATTAACTAATAATTAAAAACTGAAAATTATCTTATTAAATCATAAATATTTGTTTGTTTGGTAACATTATCTATCAAAGTAGTTAAAAATTATAAAATTATAAAAAATAATAAATTTTTGTCTTAAGTATAAAAGATTAAAAAGAAAATCTAATAAATATTTAAGGATAACAAGGAAATAAATATAAAAAAGAAACTAAAAGCTAGCATTTTTCAAAACATACCTTAAGTAGTGTTTAAAAAAATGTTAAAAATTATTAACAAGTGTTTGGTAAAACTAACTAAAAGTTAACTAAAAGTTGAAAAATCAACTGCTGGAAAGCTAGTTAGTAACTCAAAGCTAAAAAACTAATTTATTAAATTATAAGTGTTTGGTGAAACTAATTGTTGAAGTAACTAAAAAATATATAATAAAAAAATAATAAAGTTATGATTTATTTAAAAATGGTAACCAAAAAATTGGATAAATATATTGAGAATAAAAATGAAAGAAAATATAAAAATTTAGAAGTTAATGTTTTAAAAAACACTACTTCAAGAAATGTTTTAAAAAATATTAAAAGCTACTAAAAAAATTTGTTTATCGAATAATCAAACAAACTTTTCAGTAGTAAAAAAAAGTTAAAAATTAATTAAAATATCTTAAGAACATGATTAAAACTTGTTTACCAAACCATCAAATATATTTTTTAGCTGGAAGCAAACTTAAATACCTTGTTAAACACATTCTAAAACACTCTTTTACCTTGTGTTTGGATAAGGAATTTCAAAATTTCAAGAAATTTGAAATGTCTAGAATTTGAATTGCTTTGATTTTAATTTCCTTCATTTTTCAAATTCTTTATTTGAATAAATCAATTCAAATGTCTTCCATTTTAAATTCTTTGTTTGGATAGGACAATTCAATTTCCTCCATATGCAAAATTTCAATTTTATATTTTAAAAAGATGAAATTTTAATATTAAAACTTTATAAAAAATACACACAATCTAATTTTGAAATATTAATTAAAAAATATTTTCAATTTTTAATAATTTATAAATATAAAATACTGATAATTTTAACTAGGGTTGTTTTACCTGACCACAACCAGTGATATTTTTAAACCGACATCAACCAAGGCTATTTTTTGGTTGACATCAAATATGGTTTTTTTTGTCAAAGTATATCGGGAATATTTGTCAGCTGGCATCAACCGGGGCTATTTTTTGGCTAACGTTGGTTGAATCTATTTTTCAGTCGATGTTGACTAGATTTTTTTGCTAACATCGGCTAGGGTTTATTTGACCGACACCGACTAAGATATTTTCGAATGACATTGACCAAGACTATTTTTAGCCAACGTCGGCCTAAAAAATCCTAGCAAGCGTTGTCTATCAAATATCGGCTAAAAAATAGCTTGGTCGATGCTGACCAATATAACCTGCTCGATGTCGACCGAAAAACATCATTGGTCAACATTGGCCGAAAAATCCCTAGTCGAAGTTGGCTAAAAACTAGCCCTGACCAATGTTAGATAAAAAATCCTACCCAACATCGGCTATAAAATAGTCTTGGCTGATGTTGGCTAAAAAAATAACTCTGACCAATGTCGATCGAAAAAACTCTAGTGGATGTCAATTGTAAGAACTTAGTCGATGTTGACTAAAAATAGTCATGCCCGATGTCGGTCAAAAATACCTAGCTGGTGTTAGTAGAAAAAACCTTAGTCAACATCAACCAAAAATCCTAGCTAAGGTGGTTAAGAAATAACTATGGTTGATGTTAGCCATAAAAACCTAGTCGATGTCAGCAAAAAAATCCTAACCGACGTCGGCTAAGAAAATCTAGTTGACATCAGCCAAAACCCCCTAACTAACATCGACTAAAAAATAACCCTAGCCGATATTGGCTAAAAAATAGCTTTGGTTGATGTTGGCTGGAAAAACCTAGCTGACGTCGATTGAAAAACCCTAACAGGTGTCTACTAAAAAGTTAGTCATGACCGATGTCAGTAGAAAAAATCTAGCCAACGTCGGCAAAAAAATCATTGGTCAACATCAACTGAAAAAACCTAGATGACAACGATCAAAAAAATCCTTAACCGACGTTAGCAAAAATTTCCCATGACTAATGTCAGTAGTAAAATAACCGTAACCAACATCATCTAAAAAAAACTTAGTTGATATTGACAAAAAATAGTTTTGGTTGACATCATACGAAAAAATTTTGATCAAAAAAACCTCGACCAACGTCAGTGAAAAATAACTTATGTCGATATCGGTCGTAAAAACTTTGGTCACCCGTAGTTGTGAGTGTTGGACGATAAAGAGTCGTGAGCAAGAACGTGAGTTAGATTGAGTATCTCCAAAAAAAGAATTTTAAATTCTATATTTTTTTAGAAAATTTGAAATTTTATTGTTTTAGTCTATCAAAATGATTCATAAAAATACTAAAAATTAAATCTCCTTACAAATACTCTATCCAAACAAGCTATTTTATCCTGAATCATTTTAAATTTCTTGAAAAATGAATTCTCTTACTTAATTGCTCCATCCAAACACATTATTAATGATTACCAAAAAAAATCATTATATTTTTTAAATAAAAATTACCAAAACTCATATCATTACACAGATTGGCCAAGTCATTTTTAAATTAAATAGTATTATTAGTTAGATTCTTGCCTTAACTATATTTTTTTTATAGTAAAGAGCAGTTATTTTGTTCAATGGAAGAACGAGCATTTACATCGTGTTGTTGCAGCAAATAGCTCTAAAATGCTAGGAGCCTCATTTATCCAGCAACTTTCACGTGTAACAAAAGCTCTAAAAAAGCCTTAACTAGACCTTATGTCGCATTGAATAATTAATTTATTTGGAGCAAATTATTTTCAATTCAGTATTTTTGGTTTTCGTACGTTGGAATCTGGTAGATGTACGTACGACTGGAGAATTGAATTTTTCAAGCCCCGTGCTCCTTAGACAGGCTTGCGTTTTAAATCACAAAATATATGTACAGGCATTAGGCTTAATTGACGAAAGGGCGTATCATTAAAAGAGAAAAATATGCAATTAATATTACAAAACATGGAATCAAAATGAGTAATAATATAAAAATATGAAATAAAATGTGTAACATTATAAAATATAAAAATAAATGTGAGAAACATAACAAATTATAAGTTTAATTATTCTTTTATTCTTTATTGTTGCAACAACTTTTCTCCTCGGGTTATACTCCAAGATGAATTTTACTTTTAGTATCATCAATTTTATCTTATAATAATCACCATTCAATGAGAATCTTTACTTGCTTGTTATTTTTATTTAAAAGTTAATCTCACAAATATATTGAAGAAACTAGCAAAAGAAGAAAAAATATCCAAAGATATATTTCACCATTAAAAATATCATCAATTATTGGTGTACTGACTAATGAACGAGACAGGTCATTAAAAAGATATAAATATCATTGGCCAGAGAGGCTCATTAAAATTTGGAAGTTACAAAATGGCCAATGGGATTTGCAGGGCCTACCAACCATATGATTGCAACTGAAAATTGCTTGTTCAAAGCCGAGTTCTTAGGATCTCTAATGTGTTATTGTTGTTTCCATAAATTTCAATTGTTAATTTTTGGTTATAGAGGAGAATCCAACCCATAATCTTCCTCTGAATCTCTTGTTTCTCAGCTACTCAATCCACATTATATCGTTTGTTTCATGTGTTTTGTGCGCCGGATTCAATTCGTGAATATGTCACATCTAACTCAATCCAATTACTTTCATTGGATTATATATAATTAAATTACTACAATAAAAACTTTAAATTAAGAACATTTCATTCTCAAGTTAATATATTTTTATTTTGAAGTAATATATTTTTTTATAGTTTATTTTAAGGTAATATATTTTTTTATGAATGATCCTTTGAGTATATATATGTTTATGATTTATCTTTGTTTATCTGTTTGTTATTTGAGTAGTATAGTATTTTATGAATATTATTTTTAAAAATATGTTACTATTTTGTCAAAAAAAACATCCTTATTATTTTTGAATTTAAGAATTTCTTTAATTTTTTAAGACTTAAAGAAATAATAATTTTTTAATAATCCAAAATGATAATTAGCCCAATCCAATTAAAATTAGATTAAATTAAATTGAATTAATAAAATAAAAAAAAATAAACTCAATTCAACCCAATTAAATTTAATTAAATTAGATTAAAAAATATATAAAACTCAACGTAACTCAAATCACCTACCCTCCTACCATTATCTATGACATTTCCTCCAGGACTCCAACCATTGGTGGATCGTACCATCTTTTGGTTTATTAGTTGATGGTTACCCATCTTTTGGCCCCTTATAATACCCAACCTATTGGGTGTGCGGCAATTATATATGCCACATCTCCTCCAACCATAGGTGATCGTGTCATCTTTTAACCAATTATATAGAGAGAGATGTGATTAAATTATTCTTAAAACAAAGTTATGTGTTAAAATGAATTTATTTAATCAAGTATCAAATAATTTCCATATTTTATAAAAAAAAAAATTG
The DNA here is from genome assembly GCF_000004515.6 of Glycine max. NCBI lineage: Eukaryota > Viridiplantae > Streptophyta > Magnoliopsida > Fabales > Fabaceae > Glycine > Glycine max. Next base: position 48,218,904 of record NC_016091.4, read on the forward strand.
TACACTTGTGAACGGTTTTAGATTTTTTAGCCAACTTCAGGTCGAGTGTTGATTGAGTAGGCAAATCACATTTGAGGAAGAATACCTTATACCGATTTTCCCTCTTTGGCTTTCAAACTCAATGGTATGGGAATGCAATAGTCTTGAGCTATTGGATCAACCATAGGTCTATTGTAGACTAAGCTCAAATCTATCTTAATCTAACTCAAATTTTGGGTCAAATACTTAACTCTTTGGCTGACCTTAGGTTCATCATAAGATGATCTCAACTCTAGACCGAGAGTAAAATTTCCTGCACTCTTACTATTATTTTCTATACTTTTTCATTGCATTATGAAAAGTCCTCAAAATACAAGCTCGATGGGCTATCTAAATAAATAATAATGAGTTTGATTTCATTAAAATTCTATTGAAAGCATGCATTAAATGGACTACATTTTATTGTTCCCTAAATTACTATTTATAAATTGAATGGGCCAACTTACGTCAGTTAGCCCAATGAAAAGATGGTAACATTGCAACAAATTTTGTTAAACCACGATCTGCCTTATCGAACCAAAAAATATATAATATAAGCGCTGTCTTATTTTACAAGAATTAACTAAACCAGTAATTTTAAACCCAACATCGTTTTACGCTATCCTTTTTCCTTTTAACTAAAATAACAGTTCAATAAAAAAAAAAAACTAAAAGAGAATATATTATAATTTTGAAAAGTTAAATTATGTGTTGTTTTTTAATTTAAGGTGAAATAGAGAGTATACATGATTTCATTTCCTTTTTATTTTTTTATATGTTTATATCTCTGTAAGGCTTTGATTATATGAAGCAAGAATACTTTGCTATATATTCCTGTGCACCATCACCAATTATTAGTATCGTGCTAGGGAAACAATAACATGGAAGCAAGATGGGCTTCTAGCCCCTTTTATACATAAAAATAAATAAATGAAAGCAAGGACCACATCAGTATTCTTTTCATCCCAATTCAATCACATCCATAGCTATGCATGTCATCCAGTAATAAGAATTTTTTTATAAAGTGTCATCCAGTAATAAGAATTTGATGGGCCTAGTTTTAAGAAGCAGTCAAGCCCAAGATTCGGTATTTTGGTAATGTAGCAATTTCAAATTCTAAACCTGACATTAGTGTTGTATTTTGTTTATTGGATAGAAATAGAAAATAAAAATATTTAAATTAAAGTTGACTGTAAAAATGCAGGATCCACTTAAAACTATCATTATTTCTCTCTTTAATAAACAGAGCCTAGAAGTGCAATGGCTTCTACTAGTCTAATAAACAATAACCTCTTTGATTCCAGAATAAATCTGAATCTGACTGCTCCAAAACTCGGGGGCTATTTTAGTCTCTAAACTTGTTCTTTTTAAAAGAAATGCTTTCTTTAAAAAAAAAAAAGTTTGGCATAAATAGTTAACAGAAACGGAAAAATATTTTATTTTCGTATTATTTTTTATAAACTAACACTCAATTACCCAATGAAACCGTTTACATTGTAAATTGTTTCAAGCCTAGTTGGTAGGTTATAAAGTTAACCACTTCTATGATAAAATTGAAAAGTGAGTAAAGTTCATAAAAAATAATCTCTTTTTCTGTGCTTTGTGAGCGCCATGATCTCAAAAAGGTGCAGGGTTAGTTATGCATTCATTTTTCATGGTGTTTATTTTTAAGTAAATCTTCATAGTATTATTTTTAGAAGCATTTTACTAACACATTTTTTCACACACTCGTTTTAATACATTATATTTTTTAATTTAATAAAATTTATAAAATTATAAATGAGTTTAATATATAAGGACTAGTATAACTCAAGTGGTCAACTTAAAATATGTTATGTGGTTAACTAACATATTTACTAACTTTAAGTGGTGAGGGGAGAAGAGGAAGGAGAAGAAGTTGTAAGTTCAAATTCCAGAATAAATCTGAATCTGACTGCTCCAAAACTCGGGGGCTATTTTAGTCTCTAAACTTGTTCTTTTTAAAAGAAATGCTTTCTTTAAAAAAAAAAAAGTTTGGCATAAATAGTTAACAGAAACGGAAAAATATTTTATTTTCGTATTATTTTTTATAAACTAACACTCAATTACCCAATGAAACCGTTTACATTGTAAATTGTTTCAAGCCTAGTTGGTAGGTTATAAAGTTAACCACTTCTATGATAAAATTGAAAAGTGAGTAAAGTTCATAAAAAATAATCTCTTTTTCTGTGCTTTGTGAGCGCCATGATCTCAAAAAGGTGCAGGGTTAGTTATGCATTCATTTTTCATGGTGTTTATTTTTAAGTAAATCTTCATAGTATTATTTTTAGAAGCATTTTACTAACACATTTTTTCACACACTCGTTTTAATACATTATATTTTTTAATTTAATAAAATTTATAAAATTATAAATGAGTTTAATATATAAGGACTAGTATAACTCAAGTGGTCAACTTAAAATATGTTATGTGGTTAACTAACATATTTACTAACTTTAAGTGGTGAGGGGAGAAGAGGAAGGAGAAGAAGTTGTAAGTTCAAATCCTCTATTAAAAAATGTAACAATTAACAACTAACATGTGTTACTAAAAAACATAAACTTTAACAATACATTAATAAAGTTATTTTTGTTATAATGGTATAACCTCCTCATATTTTATGTTGACTCATGATTAATACAAGCCCGTCCAATATGAAACAAGCCTAATAAGTTCGTTTTTAATCCTAAATCTTTGAATCTTTTTTATTATGAGATGAGTCGTCACACAATTATCTTCTAATTTGTGATGAGTTGCATAGTTCTCCTCCTTGATATTCATAAAAGCAATTTTTATTTTCACATCCTCCATCTTCTTCATTTTTTCTCTTTTCTTTAAATATATGTGTCCTTGTCCCTTTTCTCCTTATTTCTTGTCCTTAATCTTTTTATATGGGTTGTTGGCATGTGGTTTAGATCTTATCAATACACATTTTTTAGTGTAAGTTATTTTTTTATGATACAATTGAAATTTGAGTCGTTGAATTATTCAGTTTAATTTGATTTGTCGTCGATCTGATGACGTCAATACCAACTCAAAAGTATATCTAATTGGATGAGTTGACTAGACAAGTAACAATTTTGGTTTGGTTTTGATCATTGATAAGAAGATTAATTGATTATACTATGTAGCATGAATGATGGTTTCTATTCTCTGATGTCAATTTCATTTCCAGGCTTAGGTTAGTTGTCGTGTATGTCAATGAATATTACTTAGTGGTGTCTATTTTGATTGTATCTTGCATTGATTTTTGAAATGTTTGATTAAAGACAAAAGGCAATCGTTCTAAATTCATAGTTGGACGATAGATTGAACATGTGCTATGTGATTTTGCATCTTAATACCTCACTTGCAATTATGTTTCTACATTGATTCTTCATGTGAGTTTTTGAACATTGATTAATGTGGAAAATAAGATTAAATAAATATTAAATTAAAAAATAATTAAACACTCACTAGTCACTTAATTATCTTCCACTTTATGGAATGTAGCATATGTGGTTTGTATTGGATCAAACACTTACTACTAGGCCAAAAGCTATAACTATTAGCAAGGGCACAACTTTATTTCCTTAAAAATTCCGAGAGTTGCATCAAGCCCAAGGGGTTGTGCTTATTGTAGGCCTCATGTTGCGGAGGAGTGTTAAGCCCATCTAATTCACGAGTGAAGTCATATGTTAATCCAATAGTTTGAGATGCCTTTTTTTAAGCTTGATGCTAATTTAACCATTGGAAATGATAGTTATATTAATGATTAAGTCCAAAAAGCACTGTTAGTAGCACATGATTAAAGTGAGTTTATACACATGTTTTGGTATTTAGATGAAGTTTAGTTATTCTTAGATTTTCTAGGAGCTCTTCCTTTTTTTAATTATATATTTAGTTTTAGTTTTGTACTTAGTCTTATTTCAAACTACCCTAACAAGTTATATACATGCCTACAAGGTATAGCATGGTAGATGGAGTGGTCAAGTTGTCGAAGGTCAATGACAAGGGTTCCATGTTACTCTCCTTTTACCTATTACCTTACACACAAGATATTTCTCTTTATTCTCTTCTTTACTAATGGTTACCATAAGATTAAGACTCATTTCAATCCACTGAATCTTTAGTTATATATGTATTTCTGATTTTTCTATTTGCAATAATGTATTTGTATGATCAATTGAGGTGAAAAAACTTGTTTGCTTTGGTGTATATGTTATTGTTGACTTATGAAAAAAGGAAGAAGGAAAACTTATGCTATTGTAGTTAATCATAAAGCTTAGTTCACTTTCTAATAAGAGAAGTGTGTGGAAAAAACAAATGAATGTGTTCATTATATCTATGTTAATATGTTATCTGCATTATGGCTTATAAATTTTTTCTTTTTATATTTTCGTGAATTCAAAATCATGATAGGTGAGCCTCCACATAAAAAAATGCTAATAGTTGTTATTGGGTGAAATTTTTCTTAATACTTGTAGTTCCAACTATGGTGTTATGACTACTTGCCAGGAGCTCAAAAAGAAACCTTTTGTTTCCAAATACCACAATATTGTCACCATTAAGTTATGAAGGAAGGACTCAAAAATTAAACAACAATTAATCAATTAAGCACTTGAAAATAAAAAAAAATTCACTTGTTTACTAGTTGTTACTATATTTGTTAGGTGCTTCTTTCATAATTTAATGGTGATAAATATTGTGGTACTTGAAAACAAAAGGTTTCTCTTTGGCTGTTAAGCATAACACCATTGTTGGACTCATAAGTATTAAGAAAATTTTCACACAATGACAACTCTTGGTAATTCTGGCATAGAGGCTTATCTTTCATGATGTTGAATTCACGGAAATGAGAAAACAAAATAAAAATTCATAAGTCATAATGCAAAATAACAAATTAGCATGAATATATTAAACACAATAAAATTTTTTCATGTCTCTCTTGTTAGGAAGTGAACTATTAGACATCAGTCCCCACAAGCTAAGGCAATAATTACTCCAATCAAATTTACTAAAGAAGTCCAAAAATAAAAAAGTACCTATGATATGACAACAATAAGATTAATTACAATAACATAAGTCTCCCTTGTTGCTTCTTCACAAGGCACAATAATATATACACCAAAGCAAAAATATTGTTTACCTTAAGTGGTGCACCAAATTTATTATTGTAAACATGAAAATATGAAATATATATATATATATATCAATGCAAAGTTTGAAAATGAGTCATAATTTCAATGCATAGTTCTTGGGGTTTTCTTATCTAGGACTTTATTTTGCTTTCTATGAGTTTTTTGTTGTAGGAAAATTTTGCACAAGTTATTTTTGCTCTAAGGATGAGCTCTTAAAGATTTTAAACCTTACGGAAAAAATTAATAACCTTTAGAAGCTTGAAAATCTACATTAGAGGACATATAGACCATCTAAGCACAAACATTGTGAAAAAACTTAAGGAAATCATGAAGAGAAACTCACCACCCTATGGTGGTATTCGCCATTCCTTGGTGGCACTCCTTTTGATGTTGTTGCTCTATTGCACATGTGTCACCAAATGGTGGTATTCACCATACCCCGATGTTGTCTTTCCTAATGCTAGAAACCTCATCCACACATACAACACCACAAGGATTTGGCTTCTCTGTTGTCCCTTCCCATGTTGCCCCATTAAAATCATACAGTTTTCATGATTTTTAAAATTAAATGTCACCATTAAATATTAACACAACTATTGTGCATTGTTATTTTAATGGGACAGCACATGGACAACATGAAAAAGGACAGCAGAGAAGTCAAATCCAACACCATAAGGTGGTGCCTTCACTGATGTTACATTCCTTTATTTTAGATCCACCACAATGTGGCCACACCCATCACTCTGAGGTGGCACATTAGAAAGTCTATTTGTTTTTATTACCTGGTTTTGATTTGGCTTGGACCCTAATTGTACCCAAATTATAAATTACCCTTGTAGAGTTATGGGAAATGTTTTGAACCTTTACGTTTAGACCATGAAAAGTGAGACCTTGGATTCCTTTTTTCTCTACTCATTTTCGTGTTTGAATCCTATATTTTTTTCTTCTATTGTTTTATTTTATATGGTTATGCATAAGTAGTCATCTTATTCTATGTCTGAGGCTACAACTATTGATGTTTAATTTAGGTGTCTTTATGTTCTTTTGGGTTTTTCTTTTTTATTTCTTTCTTGTTTAACTTTTCCACATGAGATGTTTGATCACTGTTTTTCATAATTTTAGATTTTTAAGGAACAATAAAAATGTGAACCTAATTGTTTGATCCATGAGGAAAAAATTAGGCATTAAATCTTGAATGTATGGATAAATTCAATTAGATACACCTCAGTATTCTCAAAGACAATGGATATTACCTTAGATTAATTCACCTTTATAGAGAATCAATAAAAGCATAATGGTAAAACGATTTAGTCAATCAAAATTATTGATGTAAACCCTCCATCCCAACAACTCCCTCGTCATTAAATTTACTTGATTTTAATTACTTGTTTGTTCTAAATTGATTCAAATCTTCTCTTCACAAAATCAATCTTCTAGAGTTTTTTTTTCTTTTGCTTAATTCATATTGAATCGTGATAATTATAAAGCTACACATGTGATTTTTGTGAATTTATTGTTTATTACTTGATGACAAGCATACACTTATGATTATCCTCTATCATGTTCAATTATTTTTTTTCCAATTTAATATTTTTGAATTCTTTTTCCCACGTTAATCAATGTTCAGAGACTCACCTTCGATGAACAATCAATATAAAAACAAATTCAATCTATAGTTTAACTATGAAATTTTTAGTGAACACCTTTTGTCTCAATTCCAATATTTTAAAAATCAATGCAAGATATAATTAAAACAGACACCACTAATGCAACATCCATCGGCACGAATAACAACCAACCTAAACCTAATAATGAATTTCACATTAGAGACATGCACTTATATAACACAAAGTAAAATCTATTAATTCCTACTCAATCATATCTTATTACATTTTTTAACTGCATGACTGACTTAAAGTATTTATCAATTTCATTGATAATTAATTTATATCAGATGATTTGACTATATATTTTTAGTGAGATTTACTCTATCAACTATTTTTTTATTTATAATACTCAAACCCAAAACATTACTTAAAAAATTTGAGTCTAACTTGACTCAATCAACTTATTAATTTCATGTATATTAAAAATTTATAATTTCTTTATATAACTTTATTTTTACATATTTTTTACAGTGTTTTCACTATTAGTTTAATTTTCATGATTTATTTGTATAAATTATTTACATTAGTAATTAATTTAAAATATAATTTTTAAAATAATTATTATAAAAATTAATAAATGTATGATACATAATAATAAAATATTAGATGATAATGTGAAAAATCTTTATAACAAGAGTGTATTCTAATTAAATCCTTATATTATTAATATATTTTAATTAATTTTTAATAGCATGCAAATATAATTTTTTTAGAGACACAAATAAGGTACTAGTTTGCTCCAACTAAGTAGAACCGAGATGGAAGGTAAAATAATTCCATACAAATTAATTAATGTGTTTAGTAATATAAGAAAAGTTATAATAAAGAGTTAGTTTATTTTTTTTAACAAAAGTAAATCCTTAACAAAAAAATAATTAATACAGTAGGTTTATCTACACACAAATAAAAAATTATACTTTTACTTAAACTTTATTATTTTTTAATAAGTCATTTTACATTTAGATAATTTTTTTTACTTTAGATACCACATTAAAAAATTACTGTAACTTCAGAAAATAATCTTTACGGCCTTTTAATCATTGAAAATAAATAAAAATATTTAATAATTAAAAACTACTTAACCATTTAGGCATTTACCTTTAAGCGATTAAATACTTTTCTAAAGAGAATAATATTAAATGAAAATTATCCGACACTGTTTGTTTCATCTAATAAATAATTCTCGGACCTTTGAGAATTTAATTGAAATTGAAGAAACGGTGTTTCTAGGGTTCGCTTTCGCAGTTGAGATTTGAGAATTGACTTTGAGAATTGGAAAAATGGCCGGTTTACCAGCGAGGATCCGTCTCCAACCCACCGACGTCAAAGCCGCCGCCTTGTGGGGCGTCACTGCCGTCACCGGCGCTCTCTACCTCGTTCAGGTTAACATCCCCTTTTTGTCCCTCCGTTATTACGATTTTCTTTTTTCTTTTTTAATTTTTAGCTTAGGAAAATTATGTCTGATTTAAGGATTTGTGCCCTATGCCTTGTTTGGCTCCTCGCATTCGGCGACGTAACATGCTGATCTGAAATTTAGTTCTCGAATTTCTGCTTCGATGTAGCCTATTCAACACTCTAATTCGGATTGCGTCGTATAAATTCGCATTCTGAACTTTGTGGTTTTTATAGATTGTGTTTATTTTACGTCTTGGAGCGTTTTCCATTTCCCCGATCGCTCGCCGATGTGCTGTCTGATTGATTGATTCTATAATCACGTCTTGGAGATTGTGTTAATGGCTTCTTAGGTGCAGTCTTGTCATAAATTGCGTGAAACTTTGGATCTCCATTGCGTATAATTCACTCTTAACTTTGAGGGATTTTGTTACATTCTTAAAATTCAGTGTGAAAAATATTCAGGGGTGAGTTTTTCATGTAAATTTCAGTTTCTTACTTTCTTATCTCCTTAATAGCATAAAAGAAAATAATTGAGGGACGGAATCCATGTGCTCAAACAATGTGCATGAAGAAAGACAGAAATGGAATAAAGAAAGATACCAATTTTTTTTTTCCTTTTCTTTTGAGTTTCCGAGAATTCCCCCCTTCTTTGTGATTGGAATGTGAAGAAAGTGGAGGAAGATAACAAAGTAGGCAGGCATAACTTCTTACCAGATATTCATTGATGCAATGGAGAGATATAAGTTTTGTGTGATTTTATATGCTCTTTTAGCTCTAGCATTTCTCTTTTCTTCTTGCTGAACTTTTAATAAGGTATACGAGTATTTAAATAGTAGTTTCATAAAATTTAGTGCATGTTTGTTTACCATCTAAAATCAATTTTACAGTCTGACACTTGTTTCAATGTAATTTTTTTTGGTTAAAATTAATTTCGACACACATGAATAACATTCGACAGTTTAAAAATCAAAATCGGTTATACCAAACTTTAAAACCAATGAGCACATAATTTATTTAAGATTCATTGTCGTTTGGTTGATATTTTAAGTAGTGCCTTATACAATTTTGGTAGCTTTTGTGATAGACCAAATGTGTTTAGTAGTTTTTGTTTGTGTGATGATGATGGAAACCTTCTCTGTTACAAATTATACTCCAAAGTGCCAACAACAAAATTATTCATGTGATCTGCTTTTGATGGGTATCTCATTTCATGTTCCCCTGCTTCAACTTTAAGGATGAAGAGTGATATAGCGGGACAATGGTGCTTGGGTCCACAAAATGACCCCAACTCTTTGATATACATCTTGATTTTAATGATGTTGTTTGTCAATAACCTTTGACAGGGACTGATTTTTACTGGTAAAAACAATGGAAACTAGCACCTTACACAAATAGCAATTGCAGAAATTAAAAGATAAATCTAGAGTTTTGCTGATGCTCAGAACCTCTAGCCCAAACCCATTCCTTCTTCCCTTCAAATCATGGCTAACTGCACTTCCTATCTTCCCTCCTTTACTCTCAAACTGACTTCCAACCTTCCTCATCCCTGTTCAGTTTTTGAATAGAACAATTTCATGAGCCTGTTTCAGTGCTCTTGACCAACTTTCTTTAGGATGTTGCAAGAAGCAGGCTTAATATTCTTCATGTCTGTGTATTAATATCATGGATATTCATGGGTTTCTCTATTTTGGTAATTTTGTCTGTGCTACATTTTGCTTCATATGCATATCCATATCTATTTTCTGGTTGGTTCTGAGTGCAGCCTTGATTACTTCTTTTTTTTTTTTTTAAATCATTAACAGCCATGGGGATGGTTGAAGAAGACATTCTTGGAGAAGCCAGATCCTGAGCAAAAATGAGTTGGCATCTGAGAGAGTGATTTGAATTTTTTGATCATGCAAAGGATGGGTCAAAGAATAACAGTTGAATAATGTTATTTTCTGCTGAGGTCTTCTCGCACCTGTATTGCGTTCTGAATTTGGATATTAATTTTTAATGTTCTGTGCTGGTTTTCACTTGGAGATTTTCTGTTTTAAATCATCTTCCTTCTGGCTCAGCCATGTTGAATGAGTGAACTACAGAATTTATGGCAATAGGATTCTTTGCTGAGGATGATAATGCAAGATATGTTTGGGAATTCTCACCTTTCTATAAAGGATCACAAATTAACAGTTCGAAATAGTTCTTAAAAAAACCTAACGTACCTCAATGGCTGGAGACTCTTCACTGTGAAGGTACGGGGGATGGTCCTCAATCACCACGATTTGATGTGTGTGGGTACTCTTCACTTATTTTTATCACTCACTTAGTTATTTTAAATCAATTATGTGTTAAATTTTTAAGAATGAAAACTCAAAATTTTCTTTGTAGAACCATTTTAGACATGTTAATGTAGCTTATGCAATTATTATTGAGGAATCTTTGTAATTTACAGAAAATTTCCTACAACCTTAAAGATAATATTCTAATTATGTTTTCACGTTTGGAATATCATCGTATCATGTTTTTATATATATCTTTAATTTTTTTTACCCTTATTACCTATATGTGTAAATATTTGAGGATTTCAAGGTATGATGTAAAGAAATGTAAGATCAATTTGTTTAATCTTATTTATTAAAATAAATGTTTATTTTAATAAAATAAGAAATTTAATATTTTTTTAATATGTTTGTCTAAATTGTTTCTATCTGAAAAATAATTTTCAATTTATTTTAAGAAGTAAATTTTATTTGTTTCTTAAAAAAATACTTATATAAAAAATATTTATTTTGAAGTTTTTTTAGTTTAAACCAATTCATCCATAAGGATAAATTAAAAATATTTTCAAGGTTTTCAAAAGTATTGCATTCAACAAAAATTGAATTGAATTAATTTGAAATAAATTTACATTTATTATCAAAACAAATAAAAGGTTTTGTGAATTTAATTTTTAGTTTTAAAAAATATTCTAACTATCATTATTATATCACCACCACCATCGCTCCGCCCTTACCATCAACACTACCAAATTCTGTCATTACTATTTTCATCACTACTACCATTATTCCACTGTTGTCACCCCTATTTCACTACTATTATTACTGTCAGTGTTACCACCACTATATCACACTGTTGTTGCCATCGCCATCATTCCATTGCTATTATCGCCACCAAGGCTACCATTTTGTCGCCTCCATCATCGTTGTTGTCACTATTGTCACTATTCTATCTCACCACCATTGATAAATTTTAAAAATTGAATCGATGATCAACCCAATTAAGGCATTAGATTACTGAGTCAATGGTCAAATTAATGGATCACTAATTGACTTGCATGCCTAATATTTATTAAAAAAAATTAAAATTTTATACCCAACTTTAATTGACTCAACATATTTCCTCCCTTGAATATGACCTTACTCAAGTCAATGGGTTACTGATTTGACTTCAAGATCAATTAGGTTGTAATGGGTTGCACCAGAGACTCAATGCATGATTGGTACAAAAAGGAATTGACCCACCAAACCTTTGGGTTGAATCAAATGAGTTCGACCAACTGGGTCAGTCTTAAAACACAACATCACCATTTTATTGCTATTACAATTATCATCACCATTATCTCATTGACACTATTTCATCTCACCACTATCTTTACTGCTACCACCATCGTCATCGTTGCCACTCTCACCTTGTTACATCTACAATTGCCATTATTTTATGGTAAAATGAGATAAAATAAAATAATTGACTCATTTTATTTATTTTCAATTTGTAATATTTTTTAAAAACTAAAAAAAAGAATAAATTGAAACTCAAAACTCAAAATTTTGATTTTAAAAAATTTCAAAATTAAAAACTAGAAATCACCTCGAGTAGGACCTAAGATTTTCAAAATTATTTGTACCACAAACATGCAAGTTGCATTTTATGTCCTACAACTTTTGGTTGGCCCTTGCAATTCACCCTCCATCCTGCCAAAGGGGAAGTATCTTTTATCTTTTTGCTGGAAGCAATGTATCCATATAGTCGAAAGTTAGAGACTAACCTTCAAAGTGTAGAGATCACGAAAGTGAATTTTATCTTTTTCAATAAAATTTTCTCCATATGCACGACGAGAAAATGAGATCCCTCTTAGCATACTTAAGAAACTCAATCATCTATTAATTGTATTAGACCTTATTGTTATCAAAGAAAAAATTATATCATCCACCGATATTTATTTTAATGAATGATAATCACAATTGTATATCACTGTCATGTTTATTAAAGCAATAGTATTGATATTTGTACATCTAAAATATGTATGTCTAATATTCATCTAACTACTGTGATTAATTATTTATGTAAACATGATTAATTAATTATTTATGTAAACATGATTAATTTATTTTACGCGTGATTAATTATTAAATATTTCAATGATTTACTACATTCAGGCATGCGCACTTCAAATTAGTAAAAAATATAATGTCATTAACATTTGTTATTCTATTTCTATTTAAAAAAAAAGTGTAACAATGACATTCTAATATATTTATTTGAACAAACCTAATGGTCATAGTTTTGATTTAACATGATTTCCTTTTCTTCTTCTTCTTTTTTTCTTTTCCAAAATGGGTTTTAATCAAGTTTCCCACTTCAAATTCAAGGATGCTTATTTTGTCGTGGAAATGAAAGCAGTGACCGGTACTGTTTTCCTTTCCAAAATTCCAATTTAGGGTAACTCCTTGCATTGCATTGCACACACAGGTGAAGTGATCTGCTTTGAACTCTTAACAGACACCAAGTATCTTTCAAGTTCTAAATTCCCACCAAAAAGCAAACAAAATAACAGAAATACCAAACCTACACTACCTACCTACCGTGTCCTCCTAGATACTGAAAACAAAAAAAACCTTTGCTTCAGTTTAGAGTTCACACTCTTTTTATAAAGATATATTCTCATTCATCTATCCTCCTAAAAATAGGATAATAAAATTGAATATATATATATATATATATATATATATATATATATATATATAACTGCCCACCGTATTTTACACACCTTATGACCCGTTCCAATCCCAAGTTTCCACCAGAAAATATAATATTTCAAAGCAAATAATGTTTTCAAATTCAGTAGCTCTTTAAATATTTCTTAATGATTTACATTTAAAATTTATAATCGTCAAATTTCAAAGATGAAAAGTGCTAAATATTTTATTTAAAATAATTCTATGTAAAAATATAAATTGTGCAATAATACTTTAATACAATACCATATATATTAAATGACTTTAATTTTCATATGCTCTCTATAAAGATTTTATCGACTCCATCATTTACAAATCATTTTAGATAAGTCTATTAATTTTAAATTATATTCATATCAAAATAAAAATTTAATTTCCATCTACTATAATTATAGGCTCAAATATATTTTTATTCTTTAAAATGAGTTTCTAGCAAATAAAGGACCAAAACAAACATTAATAAAGAAACAAATGACTACAAATATATTTTAACAATGTTTATATTATCAAGTAATTATTAATAATTATTTTCTAAAATTAGATTATAAGAAATATTAAAAAATACAATGTCTTTTGATTAAAACTTGAATTTTAAATTTATATATGAAATAAACTGTGTTGTGGGAATATCTATCTTCTAAATAGAAAAAATTAAAGAATCTTTACAGTCTCCCGAGTCCCAATATTTAAATTAGATTCAAAGTGGAAAAAAGAATTCTATAAAAGTTAACATTATCTGAATTACCGGATCGAGAATGTTCGATCCCCTAATACAACAAGACCCAACACGAACCGTCGGATCTGATTGATCTATGATGATCCCTCCGTTTATATGTGAGACTAGGTGCTATGTTGAATGTTCTCTTCCTCTCACTTGCCACACCACCGCCGCCGCAGGAGACAACAACAACAACAACACGTTCCATTCTCGTGTGTTTTCACTCTCTTCTCTAATGTCTAGTTCCACAATTTCTTTTCTTTATTTTATTCATTTATTTTGTTTCTTTGGGGTTTTGATCTGATTGGTTTTCTGTTTTCAGGAGGAGAGAGTGGTTGGGTTCGATGGAGAAGGAGTTGGTGGAATTGTACGAAGCGGCGAAGAAGGCGGCGGATGCTGCCATCTCCGGCGACGGCAAACATGAGGAAAGCCGATGCATCGATGCGCTCGAGCAGCTCAAGAAGTTTCCCGTTAATTACAAGATTCTCGTCAACACCCAGGTTATTTTTCTCTCATTCTTTTTCTCTCTTTATTGTTATGTTTTTTTTTTTAAGTTTTCTTTCCTGGGTTTTGATTGGTTGATGTTTTTGGATGAGTTTTTTTCACTATGAAATTATTTTTTGCGGGAGAAAGTGCAGAAAAAAGGGTAATTTGAGATATTGTTAGGTTGTGTGATATGATATTTTTGATATTTTGTAAAGGTTAGGTTTCAATTGTAAACAGAATACATCTCTCGTTATAATGTGGTATGTGGTGTGTGATGTGCACTAACAAATAAATTTGTATTCTTTTAACATTTGGGGTTTTTACTTTTAGGTTCTGTAAATTGCTTGTGGTAGAAAGAATAAAAACCCTTTTTTTTTATGTGTGTTTGATGTTGGGGGCTGGAATTTCTGTTAAATCATTATTCAAAAGGTTTTTTGGGATGATTGGACTAATATTTTCTGCATTAATTGGGTCATGTAGTCATGAGGTGTGGTTTTTATGCTTACCAATGTTCAGAGAGTTGTTTTTCTAGGTTTTGGTAATGTTAGGTTGCAAAAGTTTTGCTAGTGTTCTCTCGATTAACTTTGTTAACCGAAGAGTTTTAGTATTGCTCTGAACGTTAGAATGAAGTTGAAGTTACCGAATGTTCCAAGGTTACTGTTTGTATAAATCTACAAATTGTTATAGCTTCCCAAGGCTGTCCTTGCAGTTGGGATCTATTATTTGGTAGTGCTTGCTAATGGCTATGGAATTTCTGTTAGGATTTGGATCATTTCCATTTCCTGCAAAACATGACACTGTTGTGTTTATGAGATAAAACGACAAACTACTTTGCGTGGAATCTGTAGACCCTGAATTGGTAATGGTGGGCCTGACACAGTAAGCTTGGGCTTTCTCTTAAAACAACTACAGTAAGCTTGGGCTTTCTCTTAAAACAACATGACACTGTCATGCTCTTTAGCAATAAGAGAGGACCCAAATTCATTATTGACTTGTTGTGCATAGTGCACTAGAGTATGAGGAAGTTTGAAAACTTCATCAGCAGTTTTATTTTTTTCCACTAATATAATAGGTATTTTAGTGGTTCCTGCTGTTTTGTATACTTCATACTTTGGATTTTTTTTTTTTTTAAATCCAAGTTCTTGATCTATCTGGAGGTGACAGTGGAGGCTCCATCTGTTCAGAGATGAAATGGGGAAATAAACAAATTAAGTTAAAGCAAAAGTAAAAGAGGTGATTCAATATGAAAAAGAATTAGATAGTGTAGAAACTTGAGTATTTTGATTAACAAAAATAAAATTTTCTAGAATAATTGTAGAGTATTTAGAAGTTCACTTATGGATAGTTTTATGTTGCTGGATTCTGTGTTTGTGAACAACATTACGTTCTCATCATTGGGAGTCTTAAATTTGGGAGGAAATGTTCGAGATGGGTTTATCATACATTTTTCATTTAAGGTTCATTCCTCCCCCCAAAAGATATCAGAACACTAAACTGATCTCAAATCTGTATTGATTTCAGACTTGAAGATTTGTTTTACTTTTTTAATTTAATTTTCAGAAAGATTTGTTGAATTTTTTTTAATGTAATTTTTCAGGTGGGTAAACATCTTAAAGTTTTGACAAAGCACCCGAGGCTGAAAATTAAGGCCTTTGCTATTGACCTAATTGAGATATGGAAAGGCATAATTATCAAGGAAACAAGCAAAAATAAAAATGGGGGCTCTGATAGTAAGGTTGAGTCGGCTAATGGGGAGAAATCTAAAGCTGGGAAAATGCAAAAGAGTCCTTCGGTAAAGGTTGAAAAAGGTGAAACTGTTAAGGTTGAGAAAATTGATAGGAATGGTACAACAAAGTCAAGCTCAGAAAATATGAAAAAGGTACAAAACGATGTCAAGAATGAGAAAACTGATCGTTCTGCAAGTGTCAAGGTGGAAAAGATAGCCAAGGAGGAAAAGCCAGTTTCTGGAGCAAAGAAAATGTCATCCAGTTCTGCCGCTCCCCCAAAACTAAAAACTATGATTAAATCTAATGATGCAACACGAGACAAAATAAGGGAAATTCTCCACGAGGCTTTATCCAAGGTTACTGGAGAAGCTGATGAAGATCTTGTAGATGTAGTCAATAATTCTGATCCTATCCGTGTTGCTGTGACAGTGGAGTCTGTATTATTTGAAAAATGGGGCCCTTCTAATGGGGCACAAAAGGTCAAGTATAGGTCCTTAATGTTTAACCTTAAGGATTCAAACAACCCTGATTTCCGGAGAAAAGTTCTGCTTGGTGTTATTGAGCCAGAGCAACTGATCAACATGAGCACAGCAGAAATGGCTAGTGAGCAAAGGAAGCAGGAATATCAGAAAATCACAGAGAAAGCTTTGTTTGAATGTGAGCGTGGAGGTCCGCCAAAAGCTACAACCGATCAATTTAAGTGTGGCCGATGTGGTCAAAGAAAGACCACCTATTACCAAATGCAGACTCGCAGTGCTGATGAACCTATGACAACCTATGTCACTTGTGTTGTCTGCAATAACCGTTGGAAGTTCTGTTAGTGCAGTTGTGATTAGTGAGTCTCACTAGAGCTGTTGTCTTCTGTTACTGATTTAGGGTATGAAGGTGCGAGTATCATGGTTCCGAATTGCAATCGTGCCAGAATTTTCCATCAGACTGTTTAGATGTAGAAATTTTTAGGCAGAAAAATTGTACTTTTTATTCTTTCAGTTTTAACTCAAGTTTTCGCATTATTGTAGTTTGCTGTAACTTTACAAGTGATTGCACCAATGTTTTTCTCAGGTTCTACTCATCAGTAACTAAGTACTTAACCTAATGGCATCCAACCTATACGATTAGTTAACAGAATGGTCAGTTAGAGCTAGGTTTTATTCATAAACACTAAGTGCATTGTACTTAATTTTCTTTGTAAGCTTGCAGCACACTTTACAATGTAGTCTCTTCGTTTCATTTTAATTTTGGTGTCAGCTTAGCTTTAGTTGCAATGCGTTGCTTGTAAGCTGCGAACCCTTTCAATGCATCTGTAGTTCAGTGAAGAACTCTTACCTTAAGCTCACACGCTCATATGAACTCCAAGTTTGAAAAGCCATGAACCATGTAAGATAACAGTACAAGATCCATGATAAATAACCAAACCTATCCTAACAACAAAACGTTTTTCACTTTAAGCCTGATGCTCATCGAAAGACTTATCAAACCTCCAAGTTTAAGGGTGTGCGAGCAATCCTAATGAATCAGACCATACCTAAAGTCAACTTTTTTTATGGATTACAAAAGTTGATTTCTAATTAAAAATTAATAATGAAAAAAGTATAAAAAAAAATAGAGATTTCAAATTGAAAAACAAATTTGATTGTTATGATTTAATAATATATTAAAAAAATATTGATTAATATGAAGAGAGACCCATAAAGTTGATATGATAACATAAAATAGATAAAAAAAAATAAAATATTACAATACATGATGAAGAAAATCATAACAAAACTAGATGAAGAATGAAAAGATTAGAATTTTTTGACAAAAGTTTTGAAATTCAACTGAGTAAACTAAGGATTTCAAATTGAAATTAATATTGATTCAAATCAAACTTTTCCTTTTTTTTTAAAAAAAGGTAGAATTAAATAAACTTATATTGTTTAAAATTAATTTTTAATATCTAAACGTTTCATTAATAATATTATCCTAAAACAAAAAATATAGTGTTGCTTCCCTACCTCCACAGAATCATCAAGGTTCCTATTTCTTCCTTTAATTTCATAATTTCATAAATTTACTTCCATCTCTAGTACCACTACGTGTTGCGGATCTCGGCCGCAGCAAAGATGGGGAAGGAGAAGCGGAAAAAAAGAGAAAAAAAAAGTGATGCTGATGCTCTGGGGAGAGGGTATGCAGAGGAAGGTGAGAAGGAATCTAGTGTACAAGATACATGATATCAGTATAAATCTAAGATGAATCTAACGGTTATCAAAAGTGATTCATAATAGACCCCTAAATAGGTGGTCCACGGAAACCATGGCCCCAAAGAACATTATCCTATATATAATTTATTTTCACACCGAAAGTCTAGACTATGAATATAGAATAATGCCCTTCAAACAAACAGCAGAAATGAAGACTGAGAACTGAATATAGAGATTTCATCAACGTCAATTACCAATATAAAAAATGTTTGACCTAATTCGATAGGAAGAGTTTTAAGCAATGTATAGATGCACAACAAGAATAAGGGAACGACATGAAAAATTGATAATGCGCAAAGATCTACAACACAATAAAACGAAGAGACATGGGTGAATGCAACTTTAGGCAGCTGTAACGGCATGACGCTTGTGCCCAGAAAATGCTTGAAGAAGTTCTTTATAACCACTCCTATAGTGCTCAATTGAAAAGCATAGTTGTCGGATTGCCTCCCTCTTCTCCTCAGCCCTGTCTGAGATCACTGCATTCTGCCTAGTCACCTCTTTTTCAAGCTCATCAACTTTCAGTTTCAACTCATTTACAAGATTCAGTGTAGCTGCAGATCCTGTGATCAGCTCTGCCTTTTGTCCACATACCTGGATTATCTCTCTCTCCAGATTTGCAATGTGATTGTCTCGGTCTCTTGTCTCGGCCATAAGGTTATGAATCTTAGCATTGGCCTCATCTTTTTCAGTCATGAGCACGTCATACTTCTGCCTGTGCCTGTCAAATTCCTTATTCACAGCTTCAACATCATGTCTTCTCTGATCAAGTTCTTCCTTCAAACAACTGATTTCACCTTGCAAAACCATTTGTTGGGTGGCAAGCAGCTCTTCTAGTTTCAGTTTTTCCGCTTCAAATTGCCTTGATTTGTTTTCAAATATGTTGCTTCTAGACTTATATTCCTCAAGTCTGGAGCCCAGCTGTTTGTTCTCTTCTGACAAATGTGCAATCTCAGAATGCAACTGATCCTTCTCCAATGAGAACTGTGCTTGGGCATCAACCATATCAGCCTTCAATTTTTGCACCTCAAGTTCATTGTTGGTTTCATTAGTTTTGTACCATGTAACCCTGTCTTCTAGGTCCTGAATCTGCTTTCTCTCTGAGTCAAGTTGGTTCTCTAATGCAGCCACATTATCCTGTGCTACTTCAAGCTGACCTTGCAACTCACGAGTACCCAATGACCTGCTATTAAGTTCCTCTTCTAATCTTGCAATTTCATCATCTGATATCTTAAGCTGTTCTTCAGCCAACTCCAGCTGTGCCACTAACTTTGCAATTTTGAGGCTGCAATCTGGAACATGTGTTTCCAAATCAGCTGTCTTTTTTTGCAACTCCAGTACCTGTCCTTTTTCATACTCAAGATCTTCCTCTTTCACTTTTAATTCTACCAACGCATTATTAAGCTGACCCTCACTTTTCTCAATTTGAACCTTCAACTCTTCTTCTGAGAGCTTAAGTTTAAAGTTGGAAAGTTTCAGCTCTTCCTCATTTTTAAGGAATTCTTTAAGCAATTCATCATAACTTCTATTCTCACTCTCCCATGATACATCATCTGTTTTTCCCTCCCCAACTACTTGATTTTCTTGCTCTGAATCCGAGGATGATGAGGATGATGAAGAAGATGATCCAGGGCCCTCTTTCATAGAAGCCGCAGAGCTATCACCACCTGAGCTAGGAGAAAACTCTATGTCAACAGGTTGAACACCAGATTTTGGTAGCACGTGCTTTGGATATGGGGTATAATATGGTGTCACCAATACATTCCCTTGGTCACTGCCTGCATCAAAATTTTCAGATCCCTCCATCTGAGGTTCTGAGGTTAAAATCAATCATAAGCACTTTGTACTAGAAGAAAAATGAAATCCTAAAAGATGTGAAATCTCCACTCAAATCATCAGCAAGCAGCAAAGAAAAACTATTTCAAGTTATAGAATTGAAAAAAGAAATAGAAATAACATGAGTTATATATCTGGATTGCAAAACCACTTAGTGACCATTTATTACCTTTTTTCTCTTTATTTTCCTAATATATGAATTAAATATAAAACAATATCCTACAACTTAAACTACTGCAATAACCAACTCTTTGCTGAAATTTCAAAATCCTTCAATCAAGTTACATAGCAAAAGGACAAGGCATACTTTGAATCTCTACTCTCCAAGAGAAAAAGTTAACAGGTGGAATCCTAGACATATAATTCATGTTATAGGTTCTAGAAAATCATGCCTTCTTGCAAGAGTGCATTTCTTAGTCTTCGTCAAGTAACCTTCCTAAATACATACTAACACCACTGAGTTTAATGAAATATATGAATATACAAACTTTTAATTCTCTTCCTTCCACAGTTAACTCCATTATTGAGCCCACAAATGATTAGTGCAAGTGGAAGATACAGAATTACATCATAAATATTAGTCCTATCTGAATGCTTGCAACTTGCACACGGCACACCTACTCGCATCATACATTGAACATACACAATTACACACTCGCTCTAGATTTTAAGAGCTACTTCATGCAGTCACAAGAAACAACTTGTTGATGATGCTACGCACAATTCATACACGTTAGTATGCTTATTTACAAACAACAACCACGATCTATGCTTTATGAACGATCCAAAGTCGAATTCCACAAGAAATTAATGAAGCTGAGCTTTAAAGGAACAACCAAAACCTAAGGTCAACCTCAACAGGAGTAAAGTAACTCAACTTGCGCTTCAGTAGTTGGAAAAAGGAAACTACGATGGAAACGCAAACGCAAAAGGTGAATTGAAGACATCGAGAATAAAGAAAATCAAGTAAGCAGAAAGCGAAGGAGTTAGTTACAAAATCACAGACATGAAATAATTGGAAAGAAGAAAGAATCGTAAAAGCAGAAAAGGATTAAAACAAAAGAAAAAGAAGAAAAAAGTGATAACGGAGATGAAGATGGAAATGGAGTTGAGTGAACCGTACCGTAGGAAATGGCGGAGAGATCGGAGAAAGAAAAAGAGAGAAGAAAGCAAAGTGGCTGTGAATGAATTTTGATTTAAAAGACAGAGAAGAGACGGAAATAAAAAGGAGTGACAGAGAGACGTGGCCCCTTAATTTGGGGATCCCGCCTTCCCTCTTCTCAAATTTCAATTCACTCTTTTTTCAAACATCAACATTGACGGAGATGTTCAAGTTTTCAATTTTCTAATTTTAATTTAGTTTTAAAAAATAATTTTATTCTATTTCTGTACACCGTGAGTCTAAAAATTTGACATTGTCACACAGTAAAAAGAAAAGTGTAATAGGTATGTTATTGGTGAATTCTTTAAATTAAGTATTGGATAGGAGTGTTGCCAATAAAAAAATATCTAAAAGAATACTTCACAATTTTCTTTATTAAAAGAATAATTATTAATAAAATTGATAGATGGTATATATTAATGTCACGGTAATTTAAAATATATAATTAATATTGTTTTTAAGATGATTTATATTAAAGTCAATAAATTTATAATATATAATAATTTATAATTAAATAATATTTATAAAAGTTCTTTGTACAAACCTAGTGCGTACACTATTTATTCATTTTGAATTGTAATAACTAAACAAGATAATTTTCCATCTATATACTTCAACGGTGTAAATGAATTAATTAATTCATACATTATTTGGATTCTTTCATTAAGTTTTTTATTAAGTTTTTTTTATTTAAATAATCGATTGTAAAGTCAATTGTGCAAATAAATTGTCATAAACTCATTCATTAAATTATAAAGGCGATAAACAAGTTAAGTTTAAATTTCATATGTTTTTAATAAATCAAACGATTGAACAAAAAAAACTCAATTTTAAAATTTTAATTGTTTAGATAAATATAATTCAAATGTAAACATCACACTTTTTTACAAACTAAATTTAAGTTTTAATACTCAAATTATCTCTCTTTAAATACTAAGGCCAGCCTAATAATAAAAGATTTAGATAGCATGTATCAAGTCATGGGTTATAATCTCACCACTAAAAAAATATCTCTCTTCATTTATACTTCTAAGGTAAAGTAGATATACAATTAACTTGCATATAATGTTTTGTCATTTCTTGCAAATATATCACCCCATCAGTTATCCTTTCTATTAACTTTATAATTAATAAACCAAGCAGTGTCATTTAAATTAACAAATAAACATGTATTCTCTTGAAACAATTATAGTTAAAACTTGGTAATAAACAAAGTTATAATTACTCATAAAAAAAATAAACAAAGTTATTAAATGTATATAATTCTAAGAAAATATAAAACTATTTGGCTATATTATCATTTTACTTTATTAATGTTTTCTTGTTTTACTTAATTCCATAAAATGACGATTTTAAAAAAAATACCTAAACGGAAAAATTGATGCATTTTTATATTGATAAAAAGAACGAAATAAAATATAATAAGTTCTTTATTCAAAATATCTAAAATAAATTGAAATCATTTTTATCCGATATCCCATAATTTTTTTTTCTTCCCTTTTAGTTTAAAATGCATGAAATGAAATAATTTTTACTTTAAGGGGAAAAATTGTAATTCTATTGCTTTATTTTATCAACTATTAATTATCCAATGTTTATATTACTCAACTAGTGAATGTTCCTTTCGTCCAATAAGAAGAAGTAGAGCATTGCTACGTAGTACGAAAATTATCGGGCACGAATTGCATGAAAACAAAAATAAACTATTCTTATTTTTAAAGAATAAATATTAATTAAATGATTTGGAAACATGTGACACGGGATTTGTTACAAATGAACGTTCGTGCGGTTACACGAAAATAGCATCTGTGTTAAATAACATTTTCCTAATAGGTATCGCGTAAGAAAAAAAAATAAATGTTATTTTAATTTTTTATGCAATATTAATTATTATATAAATATACATTCTTATAAATTTTATGAAATTGTTATATTTTTTTATATAAATATTTCCTGGTCTACCTAAAAAATTTAGAACGATATTTTTTAAAAAATTAGTTGTCCATTTTTATAATTTTTTAAGTATCTTTTGTCTTAATTATTTTACAACAAATATTATAATTAAAAAATAAATTCATTTTTTCTCTTATGAGAATTGAAAAAAAAATTTATTAACACACATTAATTAATTAACTCAAAGAGGGATAGAGGGATAAGGGCCCAAGCCGCCTCTTCTTCTCTTGATACTTCTCATTTACATAGATATATATATATATTTATGTAAAATCGTATAAAATTATTATTATAATAATGATTAAATTTAATAATATAAAATTATTTATATTTATTATTATTATTGTAATGGTTAAAATGATAGCTAAAATAAAATTATATAAAATTAATTGTATGTTTGTTATTTTTAATTTAAAATAAAAATTAATTTCAATTTTATGTGTAAAATCAGTAAATAAAAAATTATTACTTGTTAAAAGTTAAACATATAAATAATTACAGGAAGAAAAAATTCTAATCTTCTCTGATAGGTTTCATTATTAATAGATTAAATTGTCCTCAAAACTATGGCCAAGAAAAATTGCCCTTAAAATGTGGGGCATTGCCAACCCACACTGTCCGGTGGCCGAGAAGGATCAAAATTCTGGCGGGAAAAGAAACAAATGTCGGGGGCACTTATCGGCGCTGGCCCAGTGGGCCCGTTTGTAATTGACTTTCTTTTTCGGCTTCAACTCTCGGTGGGATTTTAATATGACCAAAGAGAAAAGCCACAAAATAGTTTCATACTAACTTTCACAATTACAGTACCTACCTTCCCCATCGTCATTTTAATTTTGGATTTAACTTTGACGCAACATAATATTTTATAGATAATAATAAAAATTTAAAACTAAAAAAAAGCAGTATTCTCACATTAAGATAATTGCATTACTTTCATAATCAAGTCGTTTAAAAAACTAATTAAACACCAGCTACTGATAGATTAAAATACTCTAATTTGTTATAAATATTAGAAAGGATTTTTTTTTTCTTTCAAAAATACCCATTTAAAGTAAGGAAATTTTGTATCTTCATGTGTTAAAAATGCAAAAGCTACTCACCAACTTATTCACGATTTATTGAAAATCATAATAATTTGGTAAAAAAATCATAATTAAGTCTCTTCGTATTTCGTAACAATTAATATTATAATACCTATTCGAATAATTGTATTTAATTAACTTAAGGTTAGATTGTTGCGTAGGTTTAGAATATTTGAGTATTTTTAATTAGATCTTTAAATATTTTTTTCATTAAGTGCTTAAATTTTTATTTGGATCCTTTTGTTTAACTATTATTAGTTTTGTTGATGAAAAATTAATAAGATGGACGTAATTAAAAAAAAATACAAGTTTAGAAATTCAATTAAAAAAATTAACTAACTTAACTAAAATATTTAAATAAAAGAAGGGATCTACTTACTATAAAAATATTTTTTTAGAGTTACTTATTGTTTTGTTTATTTTCTTGTAATCTAACATATATGATTAATGACTTATTATAATAATTATATTTTAAAAAATAGTAAAAATAAAACTCTTAAAGTAAGTGGATCACTCTTCTTTAAATAGTTCATAAGCTTATTAAGTAATTATAGAATTTTCCTTAGACTTTCACATTATTTTCTCAAACTTTTACAAACTGTTTTTGAATTCAATATTGTCACTTTTGAAGGTTTGTACTGAGTATTCTTGGCTTTTTAGGTAAATATTTTCATCTCTTCAGACCTATTTTTCGCTTTGTAACTTCCGAACTTATCAACTTTTGTAGTTCTTGAATGTATTTTTACCTCTACAAATTCACTTAAATATTCTTTTACAAGTCTTTCCAAGTAAATCCTACAATAACCTTATCGTAAATTCACACAAGGTAACTCACTCAAATGATCTTTCCTGCTTTTCACTATCAAAATTCAAAAGTGAAGAATAATGTGATTGGGCAAACTATTTATGTGAGTAGATACTCCCCTGTCTAGAAGCAGATCGAATCAAATCCCAGAATAGCACTAAGTTTATTGGCAATACAATACAATACAATACAATAAAATAGTAGTGTTTCATTCATAAGTACTGTAGCTTAACCATCCCTATAAATACTCCACCCATTCAACGCCACTTATTCGCTATTTTCGGAGTTGTGGACATTCCATACTAATTCTTGGAGAACAAAGTTGTACCATCTGTCTCTAAGGTTCATAATCTATGTAATCACTAAAAACATAATGATTTCACGCTCACATTTAGTGTATGGTTGTTACTGAAATCTCCCCCGTCCTTTGAATATTCTTCATAATTAATAAAAATAAAACAATTAGGCATAACTGAAGATGATAGTTTTACAAAAACCATCCCTCTCGCAGCAAGTTCCAAGCCCAAACAACATATATTTAGGACCCAGAAGCGAATCTTAAACTATACAAACATAAGACTTTCATAATTGAAGATACGAAACCTGCTTGCAATTCCTTATCAATAATAACATTTAGAGACGAAACGGACCTATCAAACAAGTTGCTGGATTCGCTTGCCATTGCTGGAACAGAGAGGAGAGATCATTTATTGACATATTTAACTTTTTGATGTTATTGTATTGTATTGCCATTGACAAGGGCAGATAGATCTCACAGTATCTTGTTTAATTAGCGAAAAAGAAAAAGTATAGATATATAAATTCGCACTTGATTTGAGGGTTTATTTTTTTAAAAAAAATTAAAATATGTATAGGAAAAAAAATATTTTATAGTGTTATCGTGTTTTTTATTTGGAAAAGGTTAAAAATATTGATTTATTGTTTTTAATTTAGGATCTATTTTTGGAAAAAATGTTTTCTAAATTTTAAGCAAACGTATTTTTATTTTTATTTTCTGATTTCTTTAAAAATGAAAACATAAAATATTCAATCCAAATGTCACTTAATATTTTACTTATTTTCTAAACCAATTTTGATCGTATACACTTCATGGCACAAGATTTGAAAATATATGATGTTCGTCCATGTGAGGGTCTTATAATATAAATAAATACCATCAGATTTCAACAAGCAGCCAATTCATACAATTAAATTAGATCAATCTATTTATCTTCTCGTGACGTGATAATCCTTCCTCTAAGGGTGTGATTAATTAAGGAAGAAATAAGAGAAATAAAGAATAAATTATGTGGATTCTATATGAATTTCACATATCTTACATCCTATTTTAATTGGATTTTTTTTTTATTTTCATCCTCTAACTAAACACGTTCTAATTTCTTCACAAAACCTTATAAGAAACGTGATAAAAAAAAATCATAAGTTGAACGTTCCACTTTCATCTTGATATCATGAAGTTCAACTATGTTTTATATGGGGCACTAAGCGGGCCATTTTTCTTCATATCTGGCCACTTAGGAATTGCCAAATTTGAGTGACTCACCAGTCACCATCCCCTCAAGTCCATTATTCTCTATATGCAGCACCAAACATTTCATTTGTTTTAGCTCATTTTTACCCCACTATACTTTTCCAAATTTTTTTAACCCTCGGAAGATTAGATGTTGCCGACACATTTTCCATTTTTTTTTTTTCATTTTGAGCTAAAACTGTTCTCTTCAATCAAATGAAGTTCAAGTTGCAAACAAGGGAAGTATACTGCTTCCAAAAGGTCATAGTAGCATTTTATTTGTTGTATATGTTATTTTTTTTTTTTTTGCTTTGGCTTCATTTTTTTTAATTCTATTATAACTTTAGAGCAAGGGTTTATAGAAAAATCCATCCAAACAGGACTTATATCAATATAACTTTAGTTTCTTTTCTTTTGAAGTATCAATGGGAAAAATTATCCAAACATGATTTATGTCAATATAGCTTTAGGAATGACTTTTCTTGTATCTTCGATCAAGGGTTAAATTTAGGTGGTTCGTATCACTAATCACTCTACTACATCCCCAAGGGATGCATAACCCTGGTTTTGTTTTGGATGGACTATTGAGTGTCTCATTGCTTGGGTCCATAACGTGGGTGAGTGAGTGTGAGATGAGTTGTTTGACTATGCAATCAAAACAAGAGCATGCATGGAGGGAAAGTAGTTTTTTCTTCTTCTCTGTTATCAATTTTTTTAGGGCCTCTAGCTGTTTTCAATTTTAGGTAGTTTGATTTTTTGAATTAATTTTTCACAATAGTTTATGACAATGAGGGTTTGATTGTTTTGTTTTCTCCCTTATGAAAAGAAGACGCATTGCTACTAGGAGAAAGAAAGGGAGGATTGGAAGTATATTACTATATTGTATAGCTAACTATAAATTTAGTTTTGATTAGATTTAATTATAAAAGTTATTCCTATTTTATCTATTTTATCAAATCGATTTTTCTATTTTTTTAATTTACTATTTGAGTTTTTTATATTTTAAAATTCAATGAGCTTGTTTTAACCGTTGACTGTTAAATTCTAAAGGTTAATTATACTAGAAAATTGACTAATATTTTCTTAAAAAATAAAAACTTAAAAAAATGATTGAGAAATAACTATAATATATAAAATAATGTGTCATTTACTTCAAGGAGAATAATTTTATTCATTCCTTAAGCATTTATTAAGTTCTTATTTTTTTAAGAAAATATTTATCAACTTTTTAGTCTAGTCAACGTTTAAAATTTAACAATTAGTTAATCAACCATTAAAATCAGTTATAAGGACTAAGATAATGAATTTTAAAATATAGAAAAACTCAAATAGTAAATTTTAAAAAATAAGGAATCCATTTAGTGAATAAAAAAAATAGGAAAATGAATTTTGTGATTAAATCTTTTGAATAATCTTTACAAAATTAATTTCGATAAGAAAAACAGTTTTGAATGTTTGTGAATTGATTTATCTTTGAAAACTTTTATTTCTAAGTTTATAATACAACTTAATGTGTGTTAATTTGATTCAAATTATTTTTAAAATCAGATTCTTAAAAGAATTTTTAGAAAATAAATAACTATATCTGTTAAAAATACTTTATTAAATCAACACACAAAGCTATACACGCATATTTTTAGAACATACTTTTATGAACAATCTTGATTTTGATTAAAATAACTAAACATATATTAACACCATCTAAGATGTGTTTTTATGTTACTAACACAACTAAAACAGTGTTCCCTAAAAAAAAACCCAACTAAAACAGTGCATATCGGAGACTGGTTGCAAACTTTATTTTAGATGATCTTATTGATGTTGATTTTACAGGATTATTATTTTTGCCTGTCCTATTTGGTTTCACTTTCCAATGACAATAGTTACCCTACCATCCGACCATACATTTTTTTTTCTTCTTTTTAATCTATGACTCTTTTAAAATCATCCGTTTGATTCATGTGCAGATGAAAAGATTAGATTACCTTAGTTTCGAATCACTATATACGCAACTAGATTTCAGAACTATTGCATCATGAACTACTTTTTGAGCTTGTACTTTTCCGGTTGAAAACGTGACAGCAAAATCACCAAAACTCATAGACTCTTAAAAAAGCTTCTTTATTTATGTAAGCGAAATAAATTTCCTATGTACTTGGACCCCTTTTTTTGGGGAAGGGGTTGTTATTGCAAAATTGGCATGAGTCAAATTAAATTAATGTTCCTTATTTATTCACTTTATAAAAAAACTTTGTCTTTCAATGCTGGGAAGAATCATGTATTATGCTTGGGATGAATTATAATATGCCAGAGTCCACTGGGGAACAAAATATACATTTCTAGGAAATTTCAAAGTCAGACTCAGTGCCCCCAACAAAAGGGCTTTCCACAAAAAATAAAAACAAATAAATAAATAAATTGCGTAATGTGCCTCTACTCTAGCATGTATGGGTAATTAAAGAGTCGGTGATGAACTGGGGAAAAATAAATGGCTTAAATATATTTTTATCTTGAGTTAATTTTTTTAAAGATATTTTGTTTATTTTTATCTTTTGTAAGTTTGTGATTTTTTAATTTGGATTTCTATAAATGCAAACTTATTAGAATTATAAATAAAAAAAATAAAATCTTTAAGAGATTAAAATTAAAAAAAAAACAAACTCATAAGACTAAAAATGAATAAAATATTTTACTTAGATCAAATTTGAAAAAAATATAAACTTACATATAAAATTTTAAAAAATAAATTTAAAGGGACCAAAAGTGAAAAAAAATACTAATTTACAGGATCGAAAATATATTTAAATCAAAATAAATTAACAAGAAAGTGTTTGGTGCTGACATATTTTCATGTTTTGTACTTTTTTTTTATTTGAAGAAATCAAATATAATACAAAAAATTTACAATGTCTCACATTTTAGTTAATCAACTAAATTAGACGTTTTTCACTTTCATGTTCACACAAAATAATATCCGTGAGAAAGAAAAAAAAAAGGAAAAAATAGAAATAGATAACCAAAGAAGAATAAATTATTGCTATACTTTAAGTAAAACACAGCATTATCTTATATTTAATGTTGGTATAAAAATTAAAAGCAAATGAGTTTTATTCTAAATAAAAAAGTGGACTGTGCGTAAGTGAGCAAACAATAAAAATATTATAATATTTTATTTTTAAAAAATAATAATAACAATAAATGAATCTTAAGTGACTTAATTATTTTATGTTAAAAACTAGATTTAACTGGTATAAAAAGACAAAATATAATAGTTATTAATTATAAATTTGGTAATTAAGATTTTTATAAATTTATAATTTGTATTGCGCGTTGATATGTTGCATTATAATTTAAAACATTAATCAATAGTTCTTGTTTATAGAGCATTAATCAGTCATTATTTTATTTTACGTACGATGATGACAAACTACCGAGATTTCATACCACTAATTATTATTATTATTCAATATGTATTACTATACTTTATTATTTAAAATACATGACACTGTTTTAGAAAAAATTAATCCTTAAAAAATTAACTATCTGTATTCAATTGTAATAGTTTTCGGAAGACTTATTATTTTATTTTTGTTATTATGAATCAACTCTCCGTCCCAAACAAATATTTGACTACACCTCTGGCTATATAGGGATCAAATTCAAACCATTAATGTCCTATGTTTTATAAGGAAGAACTGGAAGGTCAAACACTTGGAACCATTGAGAGTTCGAAATGCTTATTATTAGATACGTGTGCTATCGGATTGGATTAATTGGATCAGATTAACAATTTAAAATAAAATCAATTAAATTTATTTGATTAGTAAATAAAAGATATTTTTTATCATATTAAAATCAATTAAATTTATTTGATTAGTAAATAAAATATATTTTTATTATATTACTGATATAGAATATTTATTGATGTTTTTATTTATTTATAAGATTTGAATATGTTGCTCAAGAGAATCCAAACTCAATATTACTTAAACCAATAATTTTGTGATAAAAAATAATAATTTTTGTTCTGTTTTTTGCTTTACATATAATCTGAATTATTGATAAAAACACTAATCTGAATTAATTTTTGAATTCTTTTTTTAATTTAATTAGAATAATGATGTGATAAATTATTTTTAATTTAGATTAATATATTTTAGACTTTAAAACTTCAATTTTTCTTTTATTTTTATTTTTATTTTACTTTGATCTTGTTATGATCTTTTATATATATATATATATATATATATATATATATATATATATATATATATATATATATATATATATATATATTGTTTCCAAGTGTCTTAATTTAATGATTTACAAAAAAAATAATCTTAATTTAACCATGTTCAATATATAATTTTGATTAATGGTATATATAGTTAGTGATTATAAAGTATAACCTAAAAAAAGGATTATAACGTAATAATTATAGGAAAAAAATATTAAATAAAATATATAACTAGTCATTAAAAAGAAATTTTTTTTATCTTCTATTGGCAAAAATAAATATTTATGTAAAATAAAGTATATAAAATGAAAAATTGAAAAATATAATTATTTATTTTATCATAAGTCGTTAATTTGAATCAAATCACCTCGAATTTAGTATGATTAGCTTGCTCTAGGTTGGCCAACTTTTTTAAAAATCTAAATCAAACCAACCAAATTAAAAAATATCAGTTTAGATTTGGTTTTACTGTAAACTCAAACTATCTTGTCATGGTGATAAAAAAAATACTCAACTATTTCAACCTATGAATATCGTAGTGGCTTCGGGTTTTGTTGTTGTTGACCTTTCGTGGAGCTTAGCTCTGGCCATTCATGGTGGACCAATTAGTTGTTTCAGTCGCTGAAAATCATGAAAGAAGTTTCTTTTAAAAAAATTATTAGTTTCGCCTTTATTTGAAGCTTCTATATTTTTTTAACAGTAGTGCTAAATCTTGTGTTGCTTGATAGGCAGAAAATGCTCCATTTATGAGCAACCTTGTTGCACGAAAGCTATAAAGGCAATCAACAAAATTATAGTACTAATTTTAATATACAAATGGGCTTATGAGACTTAATATTAAGTGGGTCTGAATAGAATTTATTTATTTTTAAGTAAAATTTTAGAATAAGATTTTATGGAAAAAAAACGTAGGAAAAAAGATTCACTCTGATTTTTTTTACTACAATTAATCTGATTTTTCAACAAACATTTTTTTAAGGAATTTTCCAACTAGTATTAATCATTAATAAATTGGTCAATAGTTTACACTTATAAAATAATAATAAAAATGATCTGCTAACAAATGTCCATTATAAGTATAACTATAGCCAATATTTTATAGAAAAAAATAAGGATATTGTCGGCCAGCAATATCTAATAAAAAAATATGGATAAACGATATAAAATAAAGATTTTAATATTTATGTAATGAAAATATAAAATAATTTTATATGATTATTTAATTATAAATTATTATTCAAATTATTTTAAGGTAATTATTTTAAAACTTAATATATTTATTATACATTATAATGTGTTGTAATTAAAAAATTATGTAAAACATTTTAATTTTCATTGCTGTATAATTCTTTTTCTCCGAGAAGAAATCAATGTGTCATAAACATTAGTAATAAAATGGATAATTAATGTATGTGCCAAAAGAAAACAAATGAAGATAATGTGTGAAGACCGACCGAGTCCACTATCAAACGCTTATGCATTAAATAATAAACAAAAATTCTTGCCGTCCCGTGGACCAAACACCATTTCCAAAGCTAAAATCTTCTTTGCACGAATGCCTTTCTTTTTATTTTAGTTAATTAAATGATAATGGAGTTTTTATTTATTACTATTATATGATATTCAAATTCTTTGTTATTTATTAAAATGCCACATCATGTTCATTAAAAAGGAAATAAAAGTATAAAAAAATCCAAAAAAATGTAAGAAAGTATTTATTTTTATTTTTATTTAATATATATTTCTCCCAATAAATTTCTCTGTTTTCTTTTCTCTCTTTAATATTACCCTTTTTATTACAAAAGTGCATTTTCTTTTATTAATCATTGTTGAAAAAGATTTTTTTCAAGATACTAAATTGAAATTAAACTATTGTACAATTTCAATCCTGTGAGTGCACCCTACGCCAGTGTTATGCAAGACTGAGTTATGCACCACAGATCTAATGTAAGCTATCAATCAATTTAGACATTTTCAAAGTTCTGACGATGAATGGAAATGACCCCAAGCCAAGAGAGAATATATATATATATATATAAAAACCTCTGAATATCCGAATAATATTAAGAAGGAAAGTTACAAAGATAAACGTCATTACTTCTGCTGACCCTTCAACGCATACTATTGATTGTTATCCTATATATTCTCACTCACCAGCAACGTTGAAAGCAAAACGATAGTGACCATGCCTAAGAGAGTGGAAGGAGTTGTTGCCATGAAGCAGCACTTTGTGCTTGTACATGGCATAGGTGGAGGAAGTTGGTGCTGGTACAAAATCCGGTGCCTTATGGAGAATTCAGGCTGCAAGGTCTCATGCATAGACCTCAAAAGTGCTGGAATTGATCAATCTGATGCTGATTCCGTGCTATCTTTTGATGATTACAATAAACCACTTATGGATTTCATGTCTGATTTGCCTGAGAACGAACAGGTGGTAATTTGGTATCAATTATATATGTTAATTTTGGTCCCCCCCCTACCCCTTTATATGTCTCTTTCTGCACCTTATGTCATGTGGGAATATGTGATTGCATAGAGTGGCAACATCAACCTGAACTCAACGTGTATCAGTGATGTGATTTGGTTGCTATAGGTTATATTGGTGGGGCACAGCGCTGGAGGGTTGAGCATTACTCAGGCCTGTCACAAGTTTGCAAACAAGATTCGTTTAGCTGTTTATGTGGCAGCAACTATGCTCAAGTTCGGATTCCTGACCGATCAAGATCTTAAAGATGTGAGAGAATCCTTTCCTTTTCATTAACTCTCTTGTTTGTTCTTATTCTTTGTTTGTGTTGGTTTGCTAACAAGATTATTTGAATTCATTCTTCCCCGCATGCTTCTTCTTTGAAATTTGAGAGGTTTTGTATTATTTAGGGTGGAATGAGTACTATCATAGTTAAGGTATCGTTCAGTAGAGTAGAAAGAAATGAAATTGAATTAAAGCAGGTCGTAAAAGCGTGGGATTTATACCAAATTTTAAAACTTTCCTCTTATTTCTTTGCTACTTTTTACACAAGAGAACACTACCTTAGGGGGCACCATAAACTTGGGGCTAGAGATATATATAGGATATGATATATGACAGTGATGTGTATTGGCTTCCATTATTGTTGTTGTTGTTCAGTGTCTCTGGAATCTTGAAGGTTTTCCAGCAAGGACGGTGCTGATGCTCTCTCTCAAAATAATTGGTTGCCAACTGTCTTCAAAAACAGATTATAGTTCTTAGCCAACTCTGAGGCTCACCAAATTATGCTTCTACCTACTCCCAAAATTTTCTCAAGAATAGCACCATATGCAAACAAATCTGCAGCTGTTATGCAATATCTGAGTTTGTTTGTTTTTCTTTTTTTAATAGGGAATTCCATTCATTTCTCTATTCACGTTATCCACCTCTTTTCTTTCCTTAATTTGTATTGGACACAATTCTTCTTAATTTTTTTTAGCTTATTAATGGAATTATCAATTTAGTCAATGACCTTTTGCTACTCACCTTGCCTCTTTTTCAGGCTTTTACAACAAACTAGTTGTAATTTAATAATGGTCAGTAAAATGGGCAAGACATTCTGACCCGGACCCGGGTTTTTTATGGTTTGTTTTATATTTACTTAATTCTGAAAAATGATGAAAAGAAATCTAATGTTAACCAACCTCCTATATAAAAGCCTAAAACTAAAATGTGTACTAAGCAAGCTAATTGTCTATTTAAAATCATTATAGCAACTTTAATAAAAAATTTCTTCTATCTGTCTATTTCACTGATCAATTATCATCAATAATTATGTGTCATCTAAACTCCTATAATATGTAATCCTTGAATTAATCATTGTAAGCCTTTGGAGACAAGAGAGTCAAATAAATTTCTTGCTTTCTTTTCGTTCCCTCAATCCGACAACCCTGTTTATTCCACAGATCCACTTTGTCCTCAGGAGGTAATAAATAGTAACAAAATTTCACTGTGTTCAATGTACCACTTATCATTGAAAAGTAGTGACAAAAAATTCACGAGCCTAATTAATTAGACTATATGACAGAATAGTAGCTAGTTTTTTTTTTTTTTTTGTGCCAGTGGTAAATAATGGATATAATATAAAGTTTTCTTTTCTGGTTTGAATGAAGCAGGGGGTGCCTGATTTATCCGAGTATGGGGATGTGTATGAGCTGGGATTTGGATTGGGACATGATAAGCCTCCAACCAGTGCTTTGGTGAAGAAAGAATTTCAACACAAAATCATCTATCCTTTGAGCCCTCACGAGGTACACAAATACAATAATAATATCTAACTACAAAAGAAATAAAAAGGACATGCTAATGCCATGCTATGTTGCATGCAGTGCCAAAAAACCTGTTTAACTCAGTTTGTCACTTTCTAGGTGCATTGGGGCGTAGGGTACCCCACATGACATGCTTTGCCCTATTGTTAATTTCATCCTCTGCTTTTGCCATATGTAGGACCATTTATGGCAATTTTAAAAAATATTCTCTTTTTTTCTGGCCAGTGTTTCTAGTTTTCCACTTATCCTAAGCTGAAAGAATTTTAATTACTGATACAATAGATTACAAAGTGATAATGTAAAACAGTGGTACAATGTTATTTAATTACAAAACCCGATGTATATATAATAGATATGTTTGTTAATTTTTATAATAATATAATATCTATCCGAAAAGTCATATAATAATATAATAACTATCCGAGGTTGTGATATTATTTTACACTTTTAATACATCAACCTTAAATTCTTAAGTTATTAGTGAACATGTATATCGTATGCATGTGATTTTGTTGGGTAGCGTTTGTGGCAGCAACCTAACCTAGCTGGGATTGCGTGCACTGTACATAATTGAACTGTGACCAATGTAAGGAATGAATAGTGCAATGATGGGTCAGGATTCGACATTGGCCGCGATGCTGTTGAGGCCAGGGCCATTGCTGGCATTGACGAGTGCTCAATTCAGAGAAGATGGTGATGGTGATGGTGAAGTGGAGAAGGTTTGCCGCGTGTACATAAGGACAAGGCATGACAAGGTGGTGAAGCCAGAGCAACAGGAAGCCATGATAAAGAGGTGGCCACCATCCACTTCATATGAACTCGACAGCGACCATAGCCCCTTCTTCTCCACCCCATTCCTTCTCTTTGGCTTGCTTCTTAAAGCTGCTGCTGCCTTGGACGCAATTAACTAGTTCAGGATTGGGCTTCCATGCATGCCTTTTCTTCGTTGCTCTCCAAAAGTTTCATGTGGGTAATTAATTTCATAAATATATCTAGTTTTATACATTGGTTGTAATTATCACTAATAATATATGAATCACTATTCTATGTAGTTGTACCAGGATTTGTATTGCATTAAAAATGGAAGTTTCTATTACTTGGCTTTATTTCTGGTAATAAAATAATCAAATATATGTGATTCATACACAAAAAAAAGGAGACGAAAAATACTGGTTAATGAAATATTAAATATTTAACTAGTATTCTTTCATTTTTATTTATTTAATTTATATTATAATAGAAGATGTTATCAAAACTCAAGTGAATTATTCACTCGGTCAGGATTTTACAAACTAAGTTTAGTATTATTACATAAAAAATTAAAATAACACTTATTAAGAATATGAAGAAAAAAAATTAATATTACATTAAAAAAAATTAAATATAACGTTTATTTTGAGATATTCTTTTTTTTTTTTAAATGTAACACTTATTATAAATTGGAGATATTATAACACTGAAAATAAAGAAGTTCAACTGTGATTGTTAAATCAATGATAGGCTTGTAGGCATCCAAGTTACAGCCTTTCACGCTGAGATGAGATGACAAATGGAAAACCTTCCATGCTAGTTGGTAACCATCCTTATCATCTCACACCTGTAAATACAAAAACTACAGTTAAATATCTTCGTCATCCTAAAATATTGTTACTTTGTTGAAATTTATATTAACTTGAGCATAAAGTCTCTACAGGTATCCCTGCCTTAATTCATCATTCTCAACTGTAATAAGAATAGCAATTTACCAGAGAAACCCTTTATATATTCAAGAGTGGGCTTGGTATTTTCGGCCACCTCCTATCAATTTACAAATTCAAATAATTAACAGTATGACTAAATTTTCTTTAAAAAAAACATGACTAAATTTTAATTGTTAACTAGCCTAAAGAATTTATATTTATGTTTATATAGTAGAAGACATGCCTATTTATTATGAGTTAAAAAATATAGTTTTAAAGTGAAAGAAGAACTTGAACAAAGAAAAAGAAAAAAGAAAAAAGAAAAAAACTCTGATGGTATAAAATTCAGAATAAATTGAAATGAGTGGCGACCAATTCGATTAAAAAAAAATCCATGTCGACTGATACGGGGATATATAGTTGAGTGTGGATGAAAACCAAGTGATCTAAAACTAGTTACCATTCTATTTCCCCCTTATCACATGGATTTGTAGAAAAAGGAAAAATGTAAAATGGCTAAAGCAGAAAAGTGTCTCTGGGATTGCTTGCTCATGTAACATCACAATGGATTTATAGAGGGAATCTTACTGTCTATCCTTATCAAGTTCTGTTAAACGTCCTATGCATGACATGCACCGCATGTTCTTTAAAATTGATAGGTGCTGTTTGCATAACCATTATGCTAACGAATTTAAACAAAATCAATTTAGAGATTACTATGCTTGGGTTTAAAAGAGAAGACAAATGTGAAGACAATTTAAGATGGGAGGTACTTATATATATATATACACAAAATTGTGCTTTATTAACATGTCGAGAACATTTTCTTCTTAAAAAAAATGGAGAAACACATCAAATTGCCCCATTTTAAATATGGGACTTCAACATTGAGTTGGAGAAACACATATTGCTTTCTAGTTTATCTAGGCACTATTTTTATTTAATGTGAGACTTTTAATATGTTTCATTTTTCTCATGATTATCTGTTATGTAAAATTTTCAACACACCCTTTTATCTAAGTGTGACCACAAAATAGGATACAGACATTGAGCTGATGCTATGTTCCTTCAGCTTAGGACCCACTAGCTCCAGAATTCATGTGGTAAGTTGGCCGTCGAATGTGAGGGATGGGTCATTCTGTTCAGCAATGAGCAGGGCTTATTATGGTCCAAATATCATTCAATGACATGCGAATATTTGTTGATGAAAAATCTTATTCATAAGTATGGAATGGTCTGAATTATCTTTATCTAAATCCATAATAATAACTTTGCTGGTAGTTTTCGAAACTAATATAAAAAGTCATGTAAGGAAATACAGTATTATGTAATCTTTTATTTTTTGCACATGGAGATGTGATGCGAGCATATAAGTAAATAAGAAAAAAAAACAAAAAAGTAATTCAAATGTTGAATATTATCATTGCACTGAATTTTTCAAAGCCCATTCCAATCACTATCTTTTTATTAAGTCAATTTTTGTATACGCATTAGTGCAATTCTATTTTCATGTCTTGTACAAGGGGCAGCACTTTTATATAGCCAGGTTAGTTTGCTTTCTAAGTTTTTTTTAATATTTAGTATTTCATTAAATTTTTAAATGTCTTTATAATTTTTATTTTATTTAACAATGTTTTTATATTTCTAAAAAAAATAAAACTAAGAACCTTTTTTCAAGCTAAGTTTCAACTAGATAGATTCCTGCTAATTATAAAAAAAGGCGTAAACATTATAATTTTTTTTAAAAAAATGAATATCTAAATTTTATTTGTTTTTAGTGGAAAAAACTAAAATTCTAAAGCAAGTATAGTTTAGGAATGGAGGGCATAATACATTCAAAATAATTATGGAATAGGTATTTTAAAGCACTTCATAGATAAGTGTACTCTTTTCAGAATATCTATTCACCGTACCTAAATATCATAATTCTCGAATGCCTATTCTGTAATATATTAAAAAATAGTTACGAAACATGTGTTCTGGAATTAAATAATGCAGGGTATTTTGGATGTCACATGAAGATTTTAAATGAGAAGGGGTGCAAGATGATTTTTATATGGTGTAGGAAGAAAAGGCCCACTGTCAGCCCTCTCTAGTTATATTCGGCTTTGCCCCCATATCCGAAATCTCATCTTGTTCAGGCCCAATTCTTCTGGGCTAACAGTTCCTTAAGTATTTTCCGAAAAGAAATTGATAGGAAAATGAATACTTGAATTATTTCCACCGACTGAATATCCAAAAGTGACATAGCTCAGAACGTAACAAATAATGTGAAACATGAAAAAGAAGCTTTTATGGCCAACACGAATAAAAACATCATCATGAATAGTATTTTACAATGATACATGCTTATTTGGTTGAGGGCATGCAAGCAAAACACAATATGAGGAGGCAAGAGAAAATTTGATTACTCTCCCAAGAAATGCACTTGATCATGGTGTTGGTGTCTGCACATTAGAGTCAGATTCATGAGAGGATTGCCTGTGGTGGTTCTTCAACTCAGGATGCTTAATCTCCTCCAACATTCTAACAACTTCATCCATTCTAGGCCTATTATCAGACCCCTTAGCCACACATGCCAGTGCAATCTGAAGCATCTGCACCATCTCCTCTTCAACATATTGCCCTCTCAGAAGCTCCTCATCAAACACTTCAGCAGTCCACTCCTCTCTCACAACAGACCTCACCCACCTTGGAAGATCAACCACATCTTCATAGCCAGGGTACCTCAAAGGGGTCTTCCCTGTCAGCATTTCAAGCAGCAGCACGCCAAAGCCGTAGACATCAGACTTGTGACTGATCTTCTTTGAGTCTGTGGCTTCTGGAGCTCTGTAGCCATTGGCTCTTGACATGGTTGCTGGAGTGTTCATTAGAGGCGGCAATCCCACATCGGAGATGCAGCCGTCCAGTTCTTGGGTTATGAGCACATTGGTTGACTTGATGTTGCCATGTGAGAACTTTGGACCCCCCTCTGAGTGGATGAAAGCTATTCCCCTGGCAGCTCCTAGCAAAATTTTCACTCTGGAGTCCCAGTCTAGTGGGCTTCTTCCTGCTCCCCTGTTTCCTATTGTTAGAATTGAAGTTGGCAAGTAGTCCATGTGACAATTAGTTTTAGTTCCAACAGTAACATAAGCAAGGCATTCAAAGCACAATTTGGAAAATGTTAAATATGTCGAGTAAAAAGTATATGCAGTGATTGTAAAAGACTTTTACATTGTTATGTAATCATGAACTGGTATGAATGATAATGTGTAACTACAATAGAAATCTTAAAAATCATAAAGATGATTTTTGATTGATTGGATGCATAAAATTTGAGAAAACATGTTATGCAATGAGAGAGTGCAAAGTAATATTACACCGTCATCTAAATATAAATTTCTGTATATGATAAATTTATTGACTTTTATGACAACTATCTCAAAAGTTATATTAATAATCATTTCTTATTGAATGACAATATAAAGTGCTTTACACTTTAGCTCTATTAAACTCATAAAATTTTCTGCACTGCTGACATATAGAAATTAGACTAAAAAAATCTTTACTACCACTCTACCTGAAAGGCTGAAAATATAAACATGCATTGATGAGCTATTTTAATATCAAGAGTCAACGCTCTTATAGTCTTTGTGTGTGTGTGTGTTGAGGGGTTTTCTAACCATATTGGCATGAAATCACCCATGACATCGTGGAAACAAGTTGGTTATACTGTAATTGTCAGTTCCACTTCCTATTTGAATTTAATGAACAATGATTGATACTGAGAAAAGTTGATTTATCGTAGTTTAGTTAAAACTGAGAGACTCGTGTAGAATCATAAAACATGTTTTTTTTTTAAGTTAGAATCATAAAACATGTTATTTTGAAGAAAATGAGAAGATTTTTGTCATCACGTACCATGCAACAAGAAAAACAAGCTGCCACCTGGCATGTAGTTGTAAACCAGAAGTTTCTCATCTTTGGAATAGTAATAAGCCCTTAGTGGCATCACATTGGGGTGGTTTCCAATTCTCCCCACAATCTGCAACTGCTGCTCAAACTCCTTCTTTCCTACCACAACTTCCTTCAACCTTTTAACTACCACTGTTGTTCCCTCCTCCAAAACAGCCTTGTATGCTGTTCCATAACTTCCTTTTCCAAGAACTTCAGCTGAAGCCTTCAGCAAATCCTCAAGGTCAAAGCTGTGAGAGGAACCTTCAAAGAAAAATAGCTTGTTCTTTTCAGCCCCTTGCACTCCACTCCCAAAACTCTTTGAAACCTCAGTCTTTCCAGCACAAGAAGCCTTTCCTTTCAGTATGCCACTGCTTTTGCTGTTTTTCTTCTTCTTCAAACAGAACACTACAACTATTAAAGAGATGAAGGCAATGACCCCAATGACTAGAGCAAGTATAGTAACTAGGCCAAAGTTTTCCTTATGGTGTGTAGCATTTTGGTTTTGGGTGGCTGGTGGAGTGAGTGG
Organism: Glycine max; assembly: GCF_000004515.6. NCBI lineage: Eukaryota > Viridiplantae > Streptophyta > Magnoliopsida > Fabales > Fabaceae > Glycine > Glycine max. The sequence continues at coordinate 48,260,312 of NC_016091.4, forward strand.
CTCGTAATCAGTGGAAGGAGATGGAGAAGGGGAGATTGTAGAGCAATGATTGAGAGGTGGCCCGCATAAGAGAGCGTTCCCAACAAAAGAAGTGTAAGGGAATGCCTTTATGGAGTTTGGAATTGAGCCATTCAAGTTATTATAGCTCAAGTTCAAATGCTTGAGACTTGGAAGGTTGAAGTCAGGAATAGCCCCAGATATGGAATTGTTTTGGAGATACAACCAAGTGAGTCTTCTAAGGTTCTGAAAAGCTGGTGGGATGGTGCCAGAAAAGGAGTTAAAAGAAATGTCCAATGTCATGAGTTTAGGGGTCACTGGAGAAGGAATTAGGCCAGAGAAGCTATTGTGCTGAAGGTATGCAAATTGGAGTGAAGGAATGGAGAGTACATTAGAAGGAAGACTTCCTATAAGTCCATTAGAATGAAGACTCAGGACCCTAAGAGCATCTAGTTTTCCTATGCTGTTCTCTGGAATGGTCCCGGTTAATCCCATCCCTGGAAGATGGAGGCCTACGACACGTGTGCCGTTGGAGTTGCATGTCACACCAACCCATGAGGTGCAAATTGAAGCAGAGTCATTCTTCCAGTTGAGCCTTGGGGCATGTGGGACACTTGAAGCAAACTCCAAGAGAGCATGTTGGTCAGAGTTCAAGTCAGCTACTATCAGGCCACAGAAGGACAGTGTGGAGCCTAATAGAACAAGTGCAACAATAGAGAACTGCAACTTCATGGGTATATTTTGGTGCAAAATCAAGGTAAGTGATAGTTCCAGTTTCTGAGCTTAACTTTTCTTCATTCTTTCCTGGTCTGGCTTTGGAAATTGGAGCATGTTGTTAGCTAATCCTGTAGCTAGGAAAGTATAATATATTCGAAGTTAAACTTCATACAAATGGAGACATTGGGGTAAGCATGATTGCATGAACCTAGGACCTAGTCCAAAATCAGTGATATTGTAATTTTTAAACCGAAGCAGCACTTAAACAAGAATTGATAAGTTTACGGGATGAAAGGGGCAGGAAGAACACATTATGAATTTAGAAATCATAGAGGGTTGAATTAAAAAATTTGAACTAATTTCTATCTCTAAAAATTTGAATTTTAGGATGAAATTTTTTGTTGTTTATGCAGAAAACTGAAAACATCATTTATTGCAGCTTTTGAAAAGAAGAAAAAAAAAACAAAACAAAACAACACAGACTCATTCATGCTTACCATTTACAAATTAAGGGGACTTCCTTCTTTCAGATGCATCAGCATTTTCTTTCTTTCAATACTTGAAGTGTTATGCTGACTCCTCCATTTAAAAAGAGAAAGTAAAAAAGCCAAAGGTTTGTCTATGAACTTTAAATAATGGAGGACTAAAGTGCATTTTTCACTGAGAATAAAGAAATTGCCTCACAAATCGGTGCTGATATGTTTCAGAAACAACCAAGAAGGGAGAATTGAAAAAAAGAAAACAAAGGGAATTGTGATAACTGAGAATCCAAGAAAAAATAGAACTGAAAAAGAAAAGGCTAAAGTTTGATTCTCCAATGTACTTTATGAAGAAAAAGCATTCTTTCCCTAAAGTAGCCCTCATTCTCAATTTAAAAAAGATCAACATAAATCATTGGTGTTGATTTCTCATTTTTGCCACCTTATCTGGGTCAGTGAAAACTGCAGAAAGGCCATTTCGAAGTACAGAAGAAAACTATTTGGTGAATCAGGTTTAGACACGCACAGGAACCAAAGATAATTAAAGGGATGCAGATGGGTCAAGTATTGCATTAAATAACTCAAAGCTAGCATAGCATCAGCATTTCAACAAAAACAACTACCTGATTCCTCCACTTAAAGCAAACAAAACAAAAGATTTGTCCATCATCCCAATTAAAGCAAACATTAAAAATAAGTCATTAGAGAAAGAGATTGAAGACATAACTGTTCACACTAGAAAAATTCTCCAGTTTGTAAGACATATATAACCCAAAAGAGACTTAAAACTTTAATCATGAAGAAGGATAAAAACTTTATGGGGATCATGATCCTAGAACAGTTATGTGGTGAATTATAACTATGACCAACAGTAGTAACCGGAATTTTCTATCTTTAATAATGGATACTGTCAAATTAAGTGTTCCCTAGCTAGTGAATGCAAGTATTCAACATGGAATTTGAAGGAAGTGAGAGATATTTACCTTGGCATGAAATTCAGTTCTGAGAGGTTGAGAACACATCATAGAGTGAAGCATCACTGCACAAAAAATGAGTAAGGAAATATTTCATCGAGGTGAAGAAGAAAGCAAGTTATTAAAGCAAAGCACAGTATGAAATGAAGCGCAATAGGACTTGACTATTTGTGCTTAAAAATCTAGTATGACTTGTAACTTCAGAATTGGAAGGGAGCTTAGTTTCTCTTAAAGTTACTTACAACTCAGCACAATTGGAGTTGGTAGCATCAGACTTGGCATTACAGTTTTGCCACTAATAAGAATCTGATTTCTTCTCATTTCTAGAGATTCACACACGTCAAAAAAGAAAGGGTCAGCTGAATATGTCTTGGTGAAAAACCGAAAAATACTTTCCTACTAACTAGTACAATGACAGCAATAATGAGGGAGTTAACCAGAAAAGTCTTTTATCTAACTAACTGTAGTACTAGTACATTAATATCCACCTGCTGCTGTTGAAAATGGCCCAACATAAAAGGAACAATGCATCGATTGTGTAGATCTAATCGTATGAAAAGAAGTATCAAGGCGACAAGAGCATAAATAAGGATTTGCTGACATGAAATTGAGTAAACCACTGAAGAACCGTATGGTAGAGTACTTTCAAAAATTCCACTGCCGCATCATTATTACCCTCACTCAACAAGACTGAGATATTAACTCTTCCATTTCTATTTACAGTCAAAACTTTCAGCGTACTCCAAGTCCCTCAGATATAGTAGGGGACAAAATTGTTTTGGCAAGGGGTATGAGCCAATACTCTTTGTCAAAACTAGCACTAAGGAGTAAGGACTGCCCCTAATGGTTATGATTGAATTGTAAACCTTTTGTGAAGGAGCAATTACAGGTTCAAAAAGAGGAAAATGATTGAAATAATAGCATGTTTTGAATTCTTCTTCAACATCAAAATCCATCATAATGGTCCCCCTTGAGAATTAATTAATTAAAACAATAGGGAACCATGGTGGGCACTTTAGCATATTGCACACTACTAACTTATTATCGTATAGGCCATGATCAGGTATTAATGAGGGGAATGAGCTTAGCTAAAACCCACCCTTTGTTAACTAGTTTTCAAAACTCATTACATTGATTATGAATATTTTGATGATTACTTATTGTCATCTTCCAAAGTGTATTGTATTATGGTTTGACAACAGAGAAGTAAGAAAAAGACGACCATTCATGAACTAGGAATAGGATAAAGGTGTTGAACAGAAACTAAACATTTAAAATTGGCACATATTGGCTGTGTTTGTGAGAGGGACTTGACTATAATGGGGCCAACCGTGTAATGAGTTATTCATAAAAACACGAAGAAGGTAGTTGGCTGTTACAGAACCATTTGAAATCCTTTTCTCCCTTCTACACTATGTTAATGCTATTTTAGCTATAGGTAAGCTGTCACTCATAACTCATCGTGTCAACTTGAATCACCGTTGACACATCTTTATTTGAAATTTTAATAATTGGGTGTTTAAGAGAGGATTTTGATAATTAAGCAGCAATTTTTACATTGCATGTAGTATCACATTAGTGACGATATTGACAATTTTATACTGTGGATCAAACTAGCAAAGAATTATTCTAATTTAATTAGTGATTTTGAATTTGGACTTTTAAGTATGTAACTATTTTAATATTTGGAAAGAGAAAATTATGATCTAAAATAATCTTACCCTACTCCAGTAAAATTACATAAAAATTACATGTATTTCATGAAAAAACAAAAAAAAAATAGTGATGATATGCTTTTGGGAAGTTGCATGTTTTCCTCTTAGTTTATTTTATTGAAAAGATGACGTCCCAAAAAGGTTCTCATAATGAGAAACCTCTATAGAAAATTAATTAACACGTCTGTATAGAAAATTATAATTCATCAAGTTAGTTCCTGATTATCTGTTGAGCATTTCCATGCTAATGCTTACTATAGTACTTAACCGTGACACAGTTATATATATGTTCAAATATCTAAAGAGCAATAATTTTTAAAACGGAATTTCAAGAAGGGACGTGAGGCTCGACAGATAGTTGAGGGGCATATAATATAGCTATGAGACAACTAAGATAAGTGCCTCATTAATATCAAAAGCAACTAGACTAGTCCATTTTTTACTTCTATTTCAGACACGGTGGCGGTGCAGGTGTACGGAATATTTGAGCAATCACACACTGGAAAGGCCTTTCTCTCTTAAATTCTTCAATTCCTATCTTAAATTCTTCAATTCCTAACAAAACTTTCATTCTGTACATGTGCCTATGAATAGGAATGAAAATATATACTCCAATCCTATAAAGTTAGTTAGAATTAAGATTGAAAATGAATATTTATTCGTATTTTTTTTTGGAATGGATGGGGTATTATAGTACTTACCTCATCTCATACATATATATGTCATATATTTTATATAATAATATAATTAAAATGTTACTTAAATATATAATTTATAATTTATATTATACATATAGTCTTTTATAAAAAAAAATCATATTTTCCTAATTTTATGACTAACAATAACAATCTAACACAAAATAATGATCTGATCTCAACATCGTTATATTAGATTTGTTTCAGATTCTATTTAAGGATATTGAACTACTATTTATTTTTATCTATAAATTTATGACTTTGTTGAGAAATTATTTTAAGATTGACTTTTAATTGTGAATTGATACTTTATGTTGTTTGGTGCTTCAAATTAGTGGTGTAAATTTCTACCTATTTAATGATTGTTGTTTATTTATGACTTAAGTTTGGACGAATCATGTTTGTTTGTTTATATATATATATATATATATATATATATATATATATATATATATATATATATATATATATATATATATAAAATATTTTTTGGTCTTAATTATAAGAAACATAAAATTATTTTATCGTTAAATTTTCTTTTTACCCCTGATTAATTAATGATATGCAGTCATTTTTTTTATGAAAATAGGTGCATTTATCCAGCTAGCAACAAAACAATGTATACTTATTGATTTTAAAAAAAATATCTTTAAAAAAGAATTACCTCTTAACTCATTTAATGTTATGGATAGTCTTAGAATAAAATTAAAAATTATAACAAATTAACTAATTTAATCACTTATATTAATCTTGATCAATTAGATAATTGTTCCTTATATATAGGACCATAGATAGTATTATGTGTGGATGCTTCTAATATTATGTTTGAATTACATAGAGTAAAATTTTAATTTGCTTGTAGTATTTTTTTTAATCAATATATTTTTATTGATGATTAACTTTATACATAAATAAAGTCTGAGTCATGAGTGTTGGCTAATATGAGTATATAAGTATCCCATAGATACAAAAATGATAATTAAAGTTATTATGCATGCAAAAATAAGGTCAGATATAAGTATTTTTTTAAAAACACCAATATAGAAACAAATACTATATGAGCCTACTCATATTCTATCCATTATCTTTCCTACCTATGAAGCTGTTGTTTAATGCTTATCATTCGTTTGATTTCATATTCATTGATAGTTAAGTTTTTTTTGTTCAATATTGATATTTGAAGTTATGTCATACAAATTAAGAAATAATTAAGTGGCATATACTTGATAAAAATACCTTTATTTAATCTTCTTCCAACTAAATCATAAATTGCATTTCAGATTTTCATATTTTTTTTATTTCCTACTAAATCATAAATTGCAGTGTAACATCAATTCTCTTTATTCTAAATAGGACTATATCTGGAAAATTATTCATTAGGTCTTTAGGTTTTTTGTTTCGACCGAAGGTCTTTAGTTTTTAAATACATCAAAGTTTCAAACCAAAATGAAAAAAGTTAGACATCAATAGATATGGCAAGAAAAAAAAAAAAACCTCTTGCTATGTTTTTCATCAAAGGAAAGAAAATAAAGAAAAAAATTAAATGAAAGGAGAACCTAAAAGAAAATCTAGTTTTTTTTATACTTTTCTCTTCAATTAAACAATGAATTTTTTCAAATTTTCATTATTTTACCATTTTCTTGCTTTACACCCAAACATACGTGAGTTACAATTTTTAACGCTGCACTGTATATTTAAACCTCTTGCTGAAATTCTAAGTGTGAGCTACATTTTTAACGCTGCACACTGAGAATCCTTTGGATATTGGAGGAAAGTATAAGAGTACTAGAAACAACTTTCCATTCAAGGGGAATGGGCCAGGTGGGTCAAAATTTAGGTTCCTGAAATGACATCCAACCATGGCAGATAGTAACTATATCGTAGACAAGGATTATCCACTTGAGACAAGGCTACATCGAAACCAACAAATGCCGAGTCCATTCCAATGCACGTTGATCCCTGTCAGCTTTATTTTCAGATAAACTTGGTCATTTGTGGTACAAGGGTTTCTAAATCTAGGGAAAACTCGAACTGATACAAAACAAAATGTGTTTAAACAACATCAACCTCCTGTAATCAACAAGAGAATAAATCACAAGAGAAACATCACGAAAGTCTATCCACTAGGTGCCACTACTCTTTTCAAGCTTTTCAATCTCTTCATGCTCCTTTCTTTCAGCCTCTTGCCGTTCTCTTTCAGCATCTTCCTCTTCCTCAATCTCATCAAGATCATCAAATTCCTTGGTTGCTGCCATTGCTCTCACTACAGGGTCTCTTAGCTCAGATATTATCCCCCCACCGACCCTGTACTCTTCTTCATTCCCAATTAGATACAACCGCTGGTCTGGACCAGAAGCCATGGGAACATCAACAGCCAGCAGCTTCATATGATACTGCGTGTGAACATAATGGTAAAGGCTAAGTAAGCAAACCCTGAAGTACCAATTAACTCTTTTACATTTATTTTTCTCGAGACTAATTCTTACTAATTCCACCATATAACTATTGCGGGAAACAAAGAGGCTAGTTATGTTATGCAGAAAACAACAAAACGTTCTATAGGTAGTACTTAGATAAGGGATGGGCACAAATATAGGCAACTACCTAGGGGGATGAAGACAGAAGGACCCAGTTGAAAGAGGAGCCAAAGTCGAACACTAAAAAATGTTATGCAGCCTTTCAAATTCTATAAATTGGTACAAATTTTCTCTGTTTTTTAATAATCACTAGCATCACTTCAGAGAAAAGCATTATCATAATAAAAAATAAATTAAAAAAAATCTAAAGCTAAAATCTACTTGATTGCACTAAGTTTTTCTATTTGAATTGAAGGTAAGTACTAAAATAATATTAAAAATTGGCATTGTACGACTGCCATCAGTAGAAGCCAGAAAAACCTCATTACAGTGAGTGCATAGTGTGAGGAGGGCGGTAGAATTACTGGATACTTAAAAACAGTTTTTTTTTCCAGGAGGGCTGCCAAAGTGCTTCCTAAATTATGAGTGCAGCCATTACTAGCCCATGCTAGATTTCCATTTTCTCTATATAGACAGAGCAGATAATTAAGCCCATTAATTCTGGTTAATATTCTTAGGCCAAGCACAATCCTACTTCGGAAATGAAAAGAGAAATTAAGAAGATATACTGAAGATCAGAGATACTACCTAAACCTGTTCTAAAGTAACTCGGGGGACATTGCTGGAAACAAACCCATGTTATTTGCACATATAACAAACTTCTTAGGGAATATCTAGAGCATGCATTTATCTTCAAAGACTTGGACTGTACTTTCAGTTCGGCGAGAATTTTAGACTAGAATTAAACACTATTTCATCCATCCTAATCATTAAACCAAAAATAGGATTTAATAATCACAAAATAATATATGTTGAATTTAATTTTGTATTGTGAAAATGTTATAATCACAATAAAGCAAATATCAACAGAAACATTGGCATCAGGAAGTGAGATACTTCAAAACAATCAACCGATCCATAGAAATAAGACATCATTCACTGCATTTGAACCCTTTAGAATGTAACTTCAAAATAGAAATCCCATCACAGTTGGGTCTTTCAGTATCGCCTCAAAAGCTTTAGTTCTCATTAAATTTCTGCTCTGCTCTCACTTCTTTTAGATATATCATAACATATGCATACACAAAAAATTGAAGCAAGTCATATTTACAACACAAAATGATCAACATCATGATACTTCTATAGATATCTAACTATGTCAGTGTATTACTTCTCAGCTCTGGGTGATTTGATGAACACCAGAATCCAGATCCCCCTCCTTCTGCCAGTAATGCAAGATTCAGGTTAAAGCATGTTTTTTTTCTCATTAATATTTCTTCACGAATCCATCCTAATTGAGGTAACAGAGAACCAATGGCCATAGCATCCCTGCACAGAAAACTCTTCTGCTATCCTATGATTTTTTTTATAGATATAAAAGAAGAAATTTCTAAAGACAGAGAACTAAATTACAAGGAATTTAGACCATAAGGAATCCTCCTGTGGGAAAAAGTATGTAGCCGACCCCATCTAGTGGGAAAAAGCTTGGTTGTTGGTGTTATTGTAAACAGACACACACACACCTGTTAGGTAAATGCTTTTAAATAAAACCTGCTTTACACCAAATTAGAAGCTAAATGCCTAATAAGGCCCTAATCAGCTGCAGAGCCAAAGAAAACTCCCTCCAAACATGAGCATTATGCTCCAAGACTCCAACCGAATGTGCCAAAAAGTACGTACCATATATTGCACATTACCTTAAAGATTTAGTTCAATCTATGCTCACTGAAGCATATACTATTATCAATTTATCATATGCAACATCAAACTCATCCACAACAAGCCAAGTTTTGCAAAATAAACCACCCAGATACATATACATATCTTCCTGTGCGGACATACATAAAAGAATCCCTCATTTACATTAGTAACTACTGTATCAATCTATTGATTAATTTGATTTACAATATGAAAAATAAAAGTAGAAACTCTATATAAAAATGTTTGAAGCTGAGATTCCCTGTACATACTCAAAGCGAGATATTTTGTATGTTTATATTTGGTTGCTTACATAGATCTTGGGTTGGGAAATTTATCATCTGCATTCATAGACTGAACGAAATCTGATGTAGTTATTTTACACAGATGAAGGTGGAAATACTAATCACCAGGTATGAATTTTTGCAAGAAATCAATCTAGGATGTAAGTATGTAACTAGCAATTCTCAAAGACATGGAACAACAAAATGTACCTAAATCAACAACATTAGTAATATTTGAAGTAAATATATGATTTTGAGACAGATAAGAGAAACAACAAATGCCAACGTAAGACTATCAAATTCTGTTAAGTAATTTACTAACATAAACCGAGGTGAGTTGATTTACCTGGCCCTTCTTTTTCTTGACTTCAACACTGACTAGACCCTTTTTCTCAGACCCTCTTATGGGGAAAATGAGAAAACACCGTCGGCCCCTAACACTTGGCTTGAACTTCTTTACAGTGAGCCCACCCCCTGACATGACATAGGCTCTCAAATCAGTTCCAGAAAGAGGGGCACCCATAACTTCAAGAATCCCAGCCGACGTGTTAAGTTTCGTCATGGCCATTCTATAGGCTTTATCCGGGTTGATCGTGAGCCTCGCACGGATATACAAGCCCTAAAAGACACAACACACATATAACAATTAGACAATGCTGCATCCCATACACCATTCATTCATTCATAACAAGTTCCACCAGCAGCAGCACTTTCAATCCAAAATGAAGGAGCCTAGAGCATGTATTGAATAATAATAATTGAAGTAGCCTAGAGCATGTGAAAGAACTTAACTTACAGTAAAAGCAACGATAGCAGATGAAAGGGCAAGGAAGCCATACTTGGCCATGCCTTCGGAGAGTCCAACGAAGAGGTTAGCGATCCCGAAAAGGATCCTCCACAGAAAAGCGCAGAGGACAACGCCACCGGCGCCCCACAGAAAGAGAGTATTCCTCTTGAAGAACGCCTCGATTTGCAGCCCAATTGCCTCGCGGTAACGCGAGAAGGCCGAGGTCACCGCGGCGGCCGGTTTATCAAATACCTTCTGCGCAAAGCCTTTGTCGAAATTGGATGAGAAGAATCGGAAGGTGCTATTGCCGAGGCGTTGTTGCGGGTGGAACACAGGCGAAGAGGCGCGGAACGCGGCGGCATTAGAGAATGAGGGTTTTGATGCAAATGAAGAATCGGCGACGGCGGGGCGGCGGAGAGGGGAGCGCTGGTTGGTGGTGCCGCGGAGTAGTAGAGCTCGGAATTGGGTGATTCTTGACATTTGCGTTTCTGATTATTTTTTTTTTCCAATTAAACGCAGCAGTGCACTTCACAAAGCCACTCCTGTCGGGTCAACCCTTTCTATCTAAATCTAACTAACATCCCCGGCTGCGCGACCCGACCCGTTAACAGCCAGTAATAACTTCAATCAATGGAGGTGGAAGAAAACGTGCAGAAGAAGACAGGACTATTTCGTAATCGTGCATTTCTACCATGGGACGGTAACTTGGTTTAAACATTTTTTTCTTAATGGTAACTAATTGGATTTCTTTCATGGGAAGGTATTGCCTCAAAAGCCAAGATTATGGTCAATATGTGGCTATTTTTTTGGAGACACTGATCTCTTGGACAAGTTCCTAAGTAACTTCCTATTACAAAAGAAACTGTAAGCTTTTAATAAAGAACTAAATCTTGTGATGATCCAATTGGTTATTACTTAAGTTGTAGTCAACCATGTATGATTAAATACCAATATAAAATTTTGATTGCTGTAACTTTTTGCTATTTTTATCCAAGTCCAAGCAACCTGCTAACTGTTAAGCTGGAGCATACTATTTGACTGCAGAGAATTCTGTACTTCCTGTTTTTTTTGTCATGCTAAATGCTCTCATCCTCGCTTAACTACGTTTGCACTTTGCAATCTTAAAATAAAATGAAAGAATTTATTTCATTTATTTATAAACGAATTCTTGTATGTAAGTTTTGGGAATTATATATTCATTTAAAAACCCAACTAACTATTGTCTTCTAGTATTTCATGATTTGCATCCGTTTCATAGAACCGTGTCTGAAACACCTATGGATGCATTGAATGATTCCTGATGTGGACTGTGGACTTGAACCCAAATTTCATCCTCTTTCCCAGACAAACTTTCGTTTTTTCTAACCTGCTCGGTCACTACATCAATGATCGCTATTATGTTAATAGCAAAGAGGATGAGCAACCGCTTGTTTTCACTGGAGATACAATGGTGGTAAGCTTGTCTGATCGGGTCTTAATCTTAACTTTCTCATTAAGCAATTATCAATCGCCAAACAAAATCATCAACAACAATGAAATACCAACAAAATATGACATTCATTCCATTTAAGATGGTTCATAAAAGATTAGATAAACTTAACATAGTTTAATAGTTTAATACTACGAGTAGAGCAATTAAGAAACTCAAATTGAGTCAAACACAACTATTGTGGTCAAAGCCCACTGTTTCCATGTAACAAGCCATCTAAGCAGTAGCAGTAGCACTAGATAGAAAAGCTTGTCCTGGTTGACGGTTTGCCAGTGGTCCATGGCACCCAAGAAGCTGCAAGGCCACGAGAAGGAACTTGTAAATTAGATAAGCTAAAAATAACTTTTAAAAAGATCAATTGAATGCAAAATATGCTTCAAACAAATCCAGATCCAAGTATAAATAAACAAATAAATGTCTTCAAGCATGAAGAAAACAACATGCAGTGAAATTTCATCCACATGCAGGTGCAGCTTTCCATTACCTTAGCATTCACACCATCAGGCACAATCCTGCTCTCTGACTTGTACTTGAGATAATCAGCACGGCTAAACTTGGTGAAACCCCTGAACAAGCATTTAAAACAACTACAGTTAAACCAAATATGTAAAAGAGTCACGTAGGACAAAGGACCAAAATAAAGAAACTAAAATCAAATACTTGACAAAACAGGTAGTAATCACAACCCAATAAAAATACAAGTTTTTTTTTTCAGGAAATATAAAATATATTGCTCATAATTCAAATCAAGGTACAATGGCAAAAACCCAACTCAAGTCTAAAACTGATTTAACTGATCTATAAGTATTCATGTTCAGAAACAAAAGCTTACTGTCAAAAGAATTAATAATTAATACATACCATTTCCGGCTAACTATGATCTTCTGACGACCAGGGAACTTAAACTTAGCACGACGAAGAGCCTCCTGTGCATGATGACTGTTGCTGTCCTTGCAGCGGACAGAAAGAAGAACCTGACCAATGGCGACTCTAGCACATGTTCCCTGTGGCTTTCCAAATGCACCTCTCATTCCAGTCTGAAGCCTATCAGCTCCAGCACATGAAAGCATTTTGTTGATCCTAAGAACATGGAATGGATGTACTCGGACTCTCAAGTGGAAAGCATCTTTTCCAGCAAATTTCGCCATATATTTGTTGCATGCAATTCTAGCAGCTTCCAATGCTTCACTTGAAACATTTTCTTTTTCCCAGCTAACCAGATGAACACAGAAGGGAAACTCATCAACACCTTTCTTCTTCATACCAACATCATAAATTCTGATCTTAGGATCAGGAACACCACGGCAAAAGCGTGATTTGGGGTATGGCTTGTTTTTTATCTGCCGATAACACCTTGCAGGCCCTAAAATCATACACCATTCGTCATTCCCATCATGCCATGAATATGACACATAAAAAGTCAATCCTTTTCATTCTGACACCATTTTCAATAATTACAGTATACAAACACATATTATCATTCAAGTGATTCAACCATGATACATAGGACTGCACTGTAGTCACAGAGAGAACGCAATTAAAAAGAAGGACCTCCTAACTGATATCAATACTATAAAGCTCTAAATACAAATAACATTGAGCAAAACATACGAGTCATAAAAGGATTGATAAACAATATACCATTGTAAGACTAAGTACTACACAATTGACTTGATAGTGGTTTTTCAAGGAGAGAATAAAAACTGTGTAAAGGAATAAAAAATGACATGTTCTTGAAGCATGAACCCATAAGCAACAGCAGACATATACCAATAGTGTAACTCCTCATGTAGGAGTCTATGATATGTAACTTTCAGGCAAGGTTATCAAGCAAGGATGACCATGAACACAAAATTAAAGGGTATACAAGCTTCAATAAATGGACTTAGAAATCACAAAATATGCGTTTAAAATCTTAAGAAAACAATTAATCTACTTGAATACATTGATTAAACCCATACAATATATGGCCACAAGACGATGTATTCAAGTTACAACCACCTCCAAGTTATGTCAAATTTTAAATAAACAAAACAATCAGACTGCCAAACCAATTATTAACCGGTTTTCTAAATCAAACAAAAAACATGGAATTCCTCGGTAAACAGAATTGCACATATCATAAATTTCATTTACGCTTATAATCAACGCGCTGCCTATCATAATATCCACCAACCACAAACCAAATGCAACAAGGGAGCTTCCAGGTTCAAACAAAAAAACTAAAACGGCTAAAATTATTCTCGCTTTGCATACAAAGATTCAACATATCGTTATACAAAGCATATTTCAATCTAGCTATCCTTCGAATCGAATGAATCCTCAAGATCGAAGAACAAAAAAAAAAACCCAAAACGCATACGCAACTACGAATGCAATATCATAATCACAATAGATAACAAGGAATAGAGATGCTTACTCCTCCCCATTGCGACGTCTCTCTCCGAAACGCGGTGTGTTCAAGCTGTGCACGGAAGAGGGAAGACCTAAATCTAATAATAACCCTCGCAACGATGCTACATAAGTAAATTTGATCTTTGCTTATGGGCCAGCTTCTGTTTCGGCCCAATCTAAATAATGTTAAATTTCGTTGCTTGCCTGTGAAAGAAAATGTTGTAACCAAAAAAATAAAAAATGAAATATTAAATTTATTTTATTTAAAACTAGTGCAAAATGAAATTAAATAGTATTAATTTTTTTTACTTACGTATAAAAGATGACACTAAATGGGTTATTTCCTTTATAACAGTTATAGATGATTTATTTGAATTTTAATTAATAATTTCTTTAAATTTTAACTTAAATATATTTGTAATTTGTAATTGTAAAGTTCTAACTTTGTTTCTAGTTCTTATTTGAACATTTCATTTAAAAATTAAAATATCTAATTTAGTTTAATCTGTTTTAAACATTAAAAACAATTTATTTTATTAAAATGAATATTAAGATTAAAAATGAAAAATAAAGATTAAGGGATTGTTTGTTTTATAGAATCATATTATATTCACATGAATCATATCCCAGGTATGAAATGACTAGGAATATTATTCCTGCATATATTTAAAACACATGTTTGGTTATATTTTAGTATTCTTAGGATTATTTTTTAAAATTAAAGATAACGTAGGTAAAAAATAAATAAAAATATACTAGCTTAATATCTTATGTCTTGCACGGGTATTAAATTTATTTATTTCATTTATAGGAGTAATTTTTTATATTATTTTAAATTTTAATATATTATTAATTATTTAGTTTAAATTTTAATAAATATATGCTAGTATATATGCCAATTTAAATATATCTATATATATATATACTTTAAAAAATTGTTATTATTAAAAGTATTGTCCTAGATAGAATTTTCTTTACTTTAGTAATGTCTTATATATTTCATTTTGACTTTCTAACAATAAAAAATGATTTTTAAGAATTAATGGATTATTTGTTAACGTCAAAAAGTTTAAATTACGATTTTTTAATAGTGATTGAACCAAATATTCAAGAAACGTATAATTAGACTAATTGAATAATTATTTTATATTTATTATAATAGAAAAAAAATCATTTTTAATATTTAATGGGTTGATGAACTGATTTTTAATGTGATTGTAAAAAAAATATTTGAATTGATTGCAGAGAAGAATAAAAGAAATAAAATAAATTAATTGCATTTAGTATCCATTAAAATCTGAATATTCACAGAATGGAAATTAAAAAAATAGAATAAATATAAAATCTAAATGTTCTAATTAACATGGTTATATTAATTATCATAGTTATATTTGTTTGAATTAAAAATAAAATAATTTTATTTAATATATTTTGGAGGAAATAAATATGCAACTATCACACACCAACAAGTCGTTTGTTTCGAGTAGTCATGAACTTGATCTCTTTAGATCTTAGGTTTTAATCTTATGAATGAGAAAAATATGTTTGGAAAAAGAGAACTAATATGTATTAAATTCACAATTTTCATGAAAATATTTCCATTTCCATCCCTCTTCATGAAAATAATTAAGAAAAACATGAAAAGATATAATAAAAAAATAATACATTTTCAGAAATCAACAATATTCAAAATTAATAATTTTTTAAATTTTATAATAAATATGAGAATGTTATATTTCTATGCTTACATATCAAAAATAAACTTTCAATTCACCGAAGATAAAACACTTTAAAAGTAAAAAGTAGAAGGTACTCTATTTTCAATTTTAGAAACCAAAACCATGTTTTGGGTCAAAAGGGGACAATAATTTCAAATTAATACTCATAAAGAGGTAAGTTATACAATATTCTATAACTTTTGAATATAAAATCATAAATTAATTCATGACTTTTATTTTTATTTATTTTATTTTTTATTAAAGTCATAAAAAAGTAAATAACTTTTAATTCTTTTAATTGTGACTTTAAAGTCGTAATAGTTTTAATTTTTTAAAATCGTTATTAGAAGTCATAAATGATTCACTACTTCAAGTCATAAGTTTTTAAAATTAATTATTAACAAATTTAAATTTTTTTTAATTTTTATTTTTATTTAATATTTTTGTATTATTTCATTTAATATTTTTATATTTTGTGTATTATTTAAAATTATTTTTTAAATTATTATTAGAAGTCAAAATTTATTTTAAAATTAATCATTAAAAAATTTAAATTAATTTTATTTTTTAGTTTATTTTATACTTTATATTGTGGTGGGATGATATCAAATAAAAAAAATATAGAAAATATTAAATAAAACTATAAATTAAAACTAATTTAAATTCATTAATAATTAATTTTTAAAAAAAATTATGACTTTCAAATCATAAATTATTTACGACTTCTACTAACAATTTTAAAAAAATTAAAACATTTACAACTTTAAAATCACAATTAAAAAAATAATAAGTTATTTACTTTTTTACGATTTTAAAAAAAAATTATAAATTAATTTATAACTCTGTATTCAGAACGTCAATGATCCTACAACTTATTCCTTTGTAGGTTTAATATGAAATTTATCCCATTTAACAATTTCCAAAAATTATTTACTCTTTTGGTAGTTTAGCCCCCATGTTTTGATTATTTTACAATTACGTTAAGTTGCCCATTATTTTACAATCACAAAGTTACAGTCCTATTCCACCTCAAAAAAATTAAACTAGAAAGAACCCGAAGCTACGTTGTGTAGTGATAGTGATTATCGTTGCTTCTAAGTGCCTACACTACACACAGTCTATTTTCCTTCTCTTCGAACCATGAAAATCTATCACGTTCCTTGTCTTCGAGACAATTATTCCTACTTGTAAGTCTTATATATGTTGTTCTCTGCAATCCTAAACAAATTTAACATAAACACACGTGAACATGTATAGTTACAGCACAACTTGCATATTCTAGTACTTCTGGCCTTCCAAATGATGCTTCAGTGTTTATTATTATTATTATTATTATCAGGCAATCCTTTAATATAATTTGGTTTTGCACTGCTGCAGAATCGTTGACAAGAGCACCAAAGAAGGTGCGGTGGTGGACCCTGTAGAGCCTCAGAAAGTTCTAGAAGCTGCCAATTCACATTGGGTCAATCTCAAGCTTGTCCTCACCACACATCATCACGGGTGCTGCTGCTACTAGTTTCCACTTTTTTTTTTTTTACCATAGTTAATTTCATTTTGGTTGGTCATGTGTAGAATCATGGTTATTTGTTTAGGATATTTTAGAGTCTCCTTTTAGATAGATGCTGTAATTTGGGTCCATATAGTTTAACTCAGGGCTCTTATTACTTCTAAATTAACTTTACCTAGCTTAGAACTGTGGTTAATATCGCCACTTTGGGATTTTAATATCCGAATATGTACTACTACTATCTATGCTTAAATAGGGCTTCTTTTATCCTAAAAAAATGAATGTAGACTGACTTGGTCTTTTTCATATAGATTTTTTTTTCATGTTATTTCTGCTTGTGTTGATAGTACAAAATTGTGTACGAATAATATAAATGGAATTACTCGGCTCAGAATTGCAGTTGATAATATAAATGCTAATAGCACCTGTATACTCTGGCTTCTAATAACTTTTGAAGCTTAGTAATCTTCATATACTTTTGCTTCCAATAACTTTTAAATGCATTTATTTTCTGTACGATTATTCATTTATCATTTGAAATATCTGTACTTAATTTGGTGCATTTTTCTGACTGTTGTCACATGGATTAGCTGTTATGTATTTATCAGTTTCTTTTTATATTTTTTATTTTATTTTCTGATGTTGACTGTTGAGAAAGAAATATGATCAATGTACAGTTTATGCAGCTGTACTTGGTTATGAACATCAGATATTGGCTGGTTATGAACGTTTGTAAATTTTGTCATCATGGCAGGGATCATGCTGGTGGAAATGAAAAGATAAAGCAATTGGTGCCTGGAATCAAGGTCTATGGTAGTTTAATTGATAACGTCATAGGTTGCACTGATAAGGTTGAAAATGGGGATAAGGAGTCCCTTGGGGCTGATATTTATATATTGTGTCTTCACACACCTTGGTATGGTTAATAACTTGTCAATTGGATATTGTTGTTAGTCCCTTTTCCACAACGTAAAACTGGGAAGTTTGGATTTACCTACCAGCATTTCTGGAATAAGACTGTAACTTTGTGGTCTTTCCTCCATTTTGTATGAAATGACAATAGTCTAAGTGCCTTGATAATGCACTGCTGGAAGGGGTTTGGAAAACTCATCAACCCGCTACTATTTGTTTGCAACAAATTGTGCTGCAGTGCTGCTTACTGAATTTTGTCGTGCTGCTGCTAAGTATGCTCGTCCTTGGTTGCAAATTTACCTTAGTTGGGAATCCTTAAAATGAAAGAAGTGATTTTGTTTATAAATGAATTATTGTATAAAAGTTGTAGGGAATGATACTCATTTAAGAATCCAACTCGTAGAGATCATTTTGAGGTTTATGATTTGACATCTTCGCACTTCTGATAGGTTCTAAATCATTTCATTTTAATTCAAAAACTATATTCCTCCAAGTACAAGAGTATTGTTTCATAGCATTGTCTATGTATGGAAACCAATAGATGCATTGAGTTTAGTTATAAGCCACCAATGAGGCATTACCCTGCTTCATTGTCTTTATTATTAAATACATGTTGTTGCTTGATGATTCCTTATGTGGTTGGACCTAAATTTCATCTTTTCTCAAGACACATTTCGCTCTTTCTTGTTAACACAAACCATTTTTCTGCCTGCTTCAGCCACACCAAAGGTCACATAAGCTATTATGTTACTGGCAAAGAGGAGGAGCAGCCTGCTGTTTTTACTGGAGACACACTGGTAAGCTGACTGATCAATCTTACCTTTCTCATTTATTAAATTGTCATGAACCATGTTCAAAAGATAAGAGTTCTTAGGAAAGGATACAATAAATTGATTCTAAAAGCTATGCCAAGTGCTTGGAGCCAGTGTATATATGACTTACCTTTTGGCCTCTCTCTATGTGAATGCTTAGATTTATTTCGTTATTACCTTCTTTTTTTTACAGTTTATTGCTGATTGTGGGAAATTTTTCAAAGGAACTGCAGAGCAGATGTATCAGTCACTATGTGTAACATTAGGTTCATTACCAAAGCCAACACGAGTTTACTGTGGCCATGGGGTAATGTAATACTAAAATCCCCTCTACCAGAATTCTCTTAGCATCATGGTTCTATTCATGAAACAGATGAGCATATATTTAGGATGCATAGTGCCCCAACCTAGGAATGTTTGGTTGCGAAAGTTATTGTAGATAATCCCAAATAATTTTAGGCCAGGCCTTACTGGTAAACTTGTACAAATGCAAGGGTTACATCTCCACTTGGTTGCACAGATAAGTCAGACTGATTTGAATGTAATGAAACAGAAATTATTGACACTTGATCCATGTACCAAATTTAGGTGTAAATTAAGACTATTAATGGTTCCAAAACTTATTAATGCTGGAGTCCCTGTATCCATGTGCTTAAAATGGACACTTAGGTTTCTTGTCAAGAAGCAATTGCTTCAGGAATCCTTACGCAGTTAAGCATGACAATCCATAGATCTTTAATAACACAAGGTTTTGGAGATCCAATAGCCAACTTCATAATTATAATTGGAAAAAGGAGTGGATTTCTCTTGATACTCCTTACTCAATGAATGTAAATAACAGGTGCATTTGTACCAAACCAGTTGTACAATACCAAACTAATTATTTAGATTTAATCAGAAGTTTATAACCTGAGGCATTCAAAACGTACAAGGGAAGAGAAGCGGATACTCTAGATTATTTTATTATGTGCTTGTGGACTTCTGACCTACAAAAGCTTAAATTCTTGTTCATTTATTATGCTGCGCCTCTTTCTTATAATTTACATTATTAATCAAATGTAGGAGTTTGAATTTCTTGTGTCTAGTATGCAGTGAGGAACTTGTAATTTGCTCTGACAATTGAGCCACATAATTTGAGGATACAACAGAAATTAACATAGGCTAAGAATCAGCAGCAAGCTGGTCAACTTACAATTTCCTCCACCATTGAGGAAGAAATGGAAACCAACCCATTTAAGAGGGTTGACCAACCCGACATTCAGGTTTACCTCCTCCCCACTTACCAACTCTTCAAAAGAAAAAAATTACTATTAGGTAGTTCAGGATTAATTGTTCATGATCTCAATCTTTTACCTGACATGTATTTAAGTTTTTTTATTTAGGAGAAAAAACTAATGACAATTAGTTAAATGTTATGTGATAGTAATTAATTAAGGATTATGTGGTTTAGGACTATCTACTAATTTCTCTTTCAAAAGGATATACTTAAGAGAGTACAAATTGATAGAAAGAAGTAATGAAAAAGATGTACCAATAGATGTACATTTTTATTTGTTTGTTTTACACACTGACAAATGTTATAATCCTTGAAGGAGAAGGTAGGGTGCAAGTCTCCCGTTGAAGCTTTAAGAGAGTTACGGAAGCTGAAAGACAACTGGAAGGGGTAGTGGAATTAACTGATTACTGCATACTCCATGTGAAGGTGTTTTTATATGCATCTTGTTACTGTTGCTGAAACTGATCGAAAAGAAAGATATGAGATAATTGTCTTGTCATGTTAGGGGAGCGGATTGTGATTAAAATTTCCAATTCCTCGTATTGTCATCTAGACACGTATGTTACGTTGGTTAGTCTAATACTAAGATGTTCCATTTCATTCATGTCATATACCTGTGAACTTGAAAAACATTATTTTTTTCCTCTCTCTCTCTCCCTCTCTCCAACCGCGAAATTTTAATAAAATCAAGCACAGAAATACAAATATGATTATTTTTTTTATTTCTACCTGTGGTTGTCATAGAAAATTATGGCCTGCTTTTTACTGATTTATTTTGTTTCATGCCATCTTTTTTTTTTAATAAAGTGTTAATGTTTATTTTGGTACTAATAGCTCTCGCGTGCCGTGATTGCGGGGCTCCTTTTATTTTTGTTGGAAAAAATTTAAATTATATTAAACCCAAAATGATATAATAATAAATGAGACATCAAAAGTCTCTTTAATACAAGAAAACCTATATGAAGATGTTAAAACAAATGCAACAGGGTGCGCCTGTTTATACATAAAAAAACTTAATTTTACTAATAATCTCTATTACAGAAAATTGATAATATTCACAGGAGGTCCTCGTACGGAGTCGCACACTTACTTGAGCAGTGCGGAAGACTGGGGAATGGGTTGAGTAAACTCCCCTGGGGCCGGAAAAATAACAGACGAAGCTTTACTTAGATAGAGCTTTGATTGGTATTTTTTTTTTTCTTAGTGATTGGAAAGGAGGGCGTCTGGGTATGTTACAAAAGGGGAAGGCAGAGGTAGTACTTCGAATGGCGAAACGAAGGGCTAAATAGCGCCAGTGATTCTCTGAGCCGGTCTGGATTTTCAATTCCTAGAACAGATGTAATAAACTGTAATTCCTATACAAGAGGGGCTCCTTTTATTTTTGATTGGAGTAAGTGTGGCTCAAACGTAGCAAAGTGGACATTAAATTAGTGGCAAAACGCAACTAGCAACTGCTGAGGCGGTGCCCATTGTGATTTCAAAGTCGGCAATTGATTAATACTAATTTTGCAAGTAAATACAAATAAAAAGGACATTTTATTAAGTTCATTTTTAATAACAAATAAATATTTTTATATTAAATGATAATTTGGAAAATGCAAAATATTTCTAGTGATTAATAAAATGAAATTTTTATCTATATATAATAAAGAAATCAATGTGATTACATAAGATGATTTTGTTTTAACATGTTTCCTAAATGCGGGTTTGTATCTTAATAACTGTGTGATTCCCTACGAAAACCATATTTACCTAATAGAAGTGTTTGTGATTTTAGTGTAACTGCAAATAAAATTTATATATATATATATATATATATATATAGTCTAGAGCATCACATACAAACCTAGCCTCTATGGTTGGTTGTATCACATAGTTTAGCAAGACTTGGATAACAAGTTGGGCAAGAGTCGTCTTTCTTGCTAAAGGTGGCAAAATGGGTGGCCTCGGTGGACCAACCCTAACAACTCGTAAAAAAGGTTGAGAAATTTGAGCTGAGTCAAACGTTCCATTTTATCACTTGTACTTCTCGCATCTTATAAATCTCTTTCCAAATTTCCACGAAAATACTGATTAAAATTATTTATGTTTCAAATTCTTCACCATAATTTTATTTAAAATATTCAAATGAAAAGAGTAATTTGAGAAATTTAAATCAATAAGATTGACAAAAGAATCACACTTGCTTACTTTAATTCAATTAGTAAAAAACTTATAAAATTAAGATCGTAGGCAGCTCAGTTTCTTTAATTTTGAAAATCTAAAATCACAATTGGATTAGTCTAGATAGAGGGAGTGACAAAGACTAAAATCACACCTAATGAGAGACCCGTAATTAGGAAACATGTTTAAAATGTATTACCAAAATAATCACCAATAATGCTAAGAAAAAAGTTATATTTGATAAAATTAGTTAAAAATTAAAAACAAAAAAATTATTTTATTAAATCATGAGTGTTTGATAAGATGATTTATTGAAGTGGTTAAAAAATTATAAAACTACATAAAGAATAAACCTAATAAAATATTACCTAGAAAAGATTAAAAGAAAATCTAATAAATATTTAAAGATAAAAAATGAATAAATATAAAATTATATAAATTAAAAACTAATATTTTAAAAAATATTACTTTAAGTAATATATTTAAAAAAGTTATAAACTACTAAAAAAAGATTATTTATCAAATAGATAAAAAAAAGTTAAAAATTAAATAAAATATGTTATCAAATACAATAAAATAGTTTGGTCGAAGGACAAAAAATTCTAATAAATACAGCTTTGGTCCTTTGGAATAGGAGGAAGGCAAGAAAAGTAATAATATCCAATCAAACGCGTTTGTCTATCATCAATGTCAAGCTTGCGTCCTCTCTCTCACAGGCTGCGACACAGTCACACACAAAATATCGAAAGAGAAGGTTTCAGCTTCCTGACCTTGACTTTTCTCCTCTCTTCCTCTTCCACCATGTCCATCGCACGATCCGCGTTCACATTAAACCCTCTCATCACACACTAACCCTCTCGACATCTTCTCTTTTCTTTATTCACAAAACTTCATCCCCTTTCTCACAATTAATTCCGCGCCAAATAACCTAATCCTAAACCGAAATCTTATATCATCACGAATGCTTTTGCTTTTCCAGTATTTGCGATCGGTATAATCAGAGGACGCCGTACGGAAAAAGGAACACGCACGGTAGGTGAAGCGAAAGCGAAAGAGGTTAGTTAGTTAGTTAGGGTTTCGGCGAGATGGAATCGTCACCGTCCTCGTCGTCTTCTGGAAGCGACACCAGTGGTGGTGGTGGTGGTGGTGGTGGTGGTGGTGGCGGCGGCGGCGCTGTCACGTGGTTCGGGATGAGTTTCCCATTCCGTTCTCCGCTCTCTCTCGTGATGGATTACTGCGTACGCGAGGATTCTGCGGAGCCTGTGATTATCATTCCCCGCACGCGCCCGCGTTTTCAGGCGCATGCCGAATCGGACGCTGCTTCGGCCTCTGATTCCGATGAGAATGCGTGCAACGGCGCTGCTGAGGAGGTTGCGATACGCATAATTGGGGTCGGCGAGCAGGAGAGCGGTTCATCGCCCTCATCGTCCAGGGGCCGGGGCGGGGAGCTGGGCGGTGAGGAGGCGGTGGTTGGGAGGAGCGGGATGCTGTCGTCTCGCCGGCGAATGGCGGAGGAGAGGGTGCCGTTGGTGTCTTTGGATGATGGGATTGTTGGCGCTAGGGATTCTTCTTCTTCATCATCGTCCTCTACTTACCAGAGGTATGATATTCAGCAGGTTGCGAAGTGGATTGAGCAGATTCTACCGTTTTCTCTCTTGTTGCTGATTGTTTTCATCCGCCAGCATTTGCAAGGTATCGCTTCTTCAGTTTAGTTTTGTTGTCTCGACAATTGGTTTTTGCATCAAATGCAAAGTACGTGTTCAACTCGTTGGATTGGATTGGATTTATATTGTATGTGCTAGAGTTTGAGGATGTGGGTGGAGCAAGTTGTTTAACTTAGATATTAGAGAGATTGTATATGGTTGACTTGTTGGCAATATTTTGATGATATTGTAACTTGTTTGGGGTTATGCTTTTTTGCATTATGCTCTTGATACAGATACTTTTTTCTTCGATATAGCATTCCTTTGTCTGCCTCTTGTATTTGGAGGCCTGTCAAGGTTTTCTCATGGGATGTGCTTAGGGGAATAATAGTCTGTTAAAGAAAGGTTGCTTGCCTTGTGGAGGGGATGAAAACTATGAAATTAGCATTCACTAACATACGTGCTACCCAATTCCCCAATTAAATTATTTTTTGATGTTTCTGCTGCCATGTGGCTTTCAACACACTATGTTATTGCCAAGGAAAGAGGTAGAGTGAAAGAAAAGATTACCCGAAACAGTTTACTGCTTCTCCTACTTGGAGCCTGGAGGTGCCTCTCCTTTGTAAGGAAATTGGACTTTCCCTATCATAAGAGATGTGAAGATGATTTTGTAGAGTTAATTCAGAGATAATCTTGATCCCTTGTGTTTTTTTAAGATACTATTTGATTATGTCAGTTTTACTTGATGAAGAATACTGCACTGCATGCTTTGTATGTTCCCTGTGACCGTGACTGTATCTTATCTTCTTTAAATTTCATCCCTTCTGAATAGGGAAAGAAGCAATGTGGTTAGTTTTTTGTTTTTAATATGTTGAATTGGTTGACTACAGTTTAGGAGAGTGGCACACTGGTTCTCATGCATAGTTTCAGTTTGTTCTGAATTTCTACTTTTGATTTGACTCTTTCCACATAACTTTGTGATATTCATTTCTGGGAACTTGCAGGTTTCTTTGTCACAATTTGTATATCAGCTGTGATGTTCAAGTCAAATGAAATTGTTAAGAAGCAGACTGCCCTGAAGGTGCTATACCTAGAATTTTGCAAGTCCTTTAAAGTTTCATTTTCTATCTACATGTTGAATCCCATCATCCTCATAAAGAGATGAAAATAAAACTGGAGATCTCATTTTAAGTTCTATTTTGCAGGGAGATCGGAAAGTCTCTGTTCTTCTCGGTATCTCTTTTGCCTTTATGCTGCATGTGATAAGCATTTACTGGTGGTATCGAAATGATGATCTTTTATACCCACTGGCCATGCTTCCACCAAAAACACCGCCACCTTTCTGGCATACAATATTCATCATTTTGGTGAATGGTATGGATTTATTCTATGTGGACTCTATATGCGATCATTACATTGCTACAGTTTGTTTACACTAGACAGTTTTATTTTCTCTATTGGACATAGAGACATCAAATGTCTGTTAATAGTATGTGATTGAAACAGAAAATTGTCTCCTTAGTGAATAACTAAGTAGTTTGTTTTAATTGTTGAGTGCTTGATTAATGTGCAAGGGACTTGAAAGTTTTAGCAGAATAGTAGGGCTATTTGCTTGATTCATAATGATGACATTGAAGACTTCCTTTTTTCTTTTCTCTTGTGCTTGTGCTTCATAATTTCTAGTTTGGAATATTTTATGTTTTAAAAATATATCTTGAGTGTGGAAGAATCCAATAATTACGATAAAATGGGTTGTTTAGTTTGTATTTAATCAGTTGCCCTGGACCAAAATTGAATAAAAATTGTTTAAAGATAAAGCTAACAGTTAGTTTCCAACTAGGGCTGCATGAATTGGGTTTGAATCTTTGGGTCCCTCATTGCTGGGTGATTTATAATCTCATTGAAGGCGGTTTTCCTTGGCCTTAGAATGGGGAGAGCCTTAATTACCCCAAACTGTTATCCATCAAAAAGGTTAGCCATTCTTTTTTTCTTTTCCCTCTGACATAGAGACAAAGTCTGCCTTTTGTGCTTATGCACAGTCATTGCTTGATCACTTATGTTGTCCACATGTCAGTAATTCCTCGGGAAAAAAAGGAAAATCACCACTGAATTTGTGTTCAAGATCCAAAATCCCTTAGTGAGACCGATTTTGAACTCCCAATTTGTATATCCACTCATTTCTGGCCTCTTTAAGGGGTATTGTGAAGAGCTTTTATGGCGATTATTTGAGCTTATCTTATCACATTCAAGTATTTAAGTTGAAAATCAAATTGAAGGTGTTTGATTAAGCTTATAAAAGTGGCTTATGATCCTTCTATAAGCTCTGTTTAGCATATTTCAATGAGATTTCATGGTGAAGGTTATCGAAATAAGCTTATTGAATTAAGTGTTTGTGATATAGGCTCTCATGTGATAAGTTTTTTTTGTTCAAGAAGTGTTTAATTAAACTCTTACCCCCAGATGTGCCATTAGATGAGCTGTTGTAATAAGTGCTTATGTATTAATGAGTCTTACATTCACACTTATACAACTTTGCAATGGCTAGCTTCAAAGCTTATTCTAAAAGCTTGAATAAGTTTTATCTTGTGTCTAGTATTAGCTGAGCTTGAAAACATGTAGCCCTTCTCTCCACTTCTTTCATTTGAATTGATATTGTCACATGAATTGTGGAATTAATATCAATTGTGTTGCTACTGTCAGTATTGTGGATGGATTTCATGCTTATCTCTGAATTTTTAGGTTGCATACTACTGTCTGCCATGCAGCCAAGCTTGGTGGAACCTAAATGAGTTAATTTTTGCAATATTAAATGTGTTTTTAATGATGAACCAAGATTTGTGGGTCTTCCAGTATGTGCCATTTGATGTATTTTCTATGTTCATATTGAAAGAAGAATTCTCAAATTTGGTTGTTTGCATCATACTTTACTAGTTCTCTTTCATTAAATGTTGTTTTGGAGGAAAAAAATGTAGCCGCCTATTTGCATTAGTGAGATATTGTTCAACACTGATAATGAGTAGTATCTTTGTAAATCTCTTTAATGCTATATCAATATGTTTTTTGGATTTTTGGGTGTCCTGGTTGATTGTTTCTCAGTGTCTTTGCTATCCTTTGATATTGGTATCTTTCCTGGCATATAATATCATTTTAATTTTGTTTGCAGCAATTTTATTTTATTTTATTTTTTTGGTTGATATTGACTTTTCAGATACATTGACTTTTCAGATACATTGGTGCGGCAAGCAGCAATGGCTTTCAAATGTTTGTTGCTTATTTACTACAAAAATGGAAGAGGCCATAACTTCCGTCGGCAGGTTTTTAGTAGCTTCCTCACTTTTTCCAACAAGCATAGTAGCATATATTTTTCAAGTATAGTTTCCTCCTACAATCATCTGATATTATTTAACTTATTTCAGGGTCAAATGTTAACTCTGGTCGAGTATACTCTGCTGCTGTATCGTGCCTTGTTGCCAACACCAGTTTGGTACCGATTTTTCTTGAACAAGGATTATGGAAGTCTCTTTTCCTCACTGACCACAGGATTGTATCTAACTTTCAAGCTAACATCAGTAGTTGAGAAGGTATGTTTTCATTCTTTAAAATTGGCATTCTTACTTCATACTTCATAGTGCTGTATTTAACAATTTTTGTACATGAACCTAAATTATTCCATTTTATTCAACCTTCTATGTATTTATTAGGTCCAGTGCTTCGTTTCTGCCTTAAAAGCATTATCAAAAAAGGAAGTTCATTATGGGGTTCATGCCACAACGGAACAGGTAAATAATATGTAAAATGCTCTGATTAAGTCTGAATTCATAATTGCAATTATAAGTAATGCTTCTCTCTCCTTTGTTACTATGCGTTTATATTGATACTGTTATATGCTTCTCTTTTTTTCCGGAAATTTTAGCTTTCTTACATTTGTAACTGCATACAAAATATATTTAAATTTGGGCATGCCTTTGTGTTTGCATTTATCTTGTGCTAAATTTGATATATTGTAACAATTTCTTAATTATGAACCATTAAATTTCTTTATTTGTATTATGTTAACTATTTTCTCTCCTATAGTTTGTTTGATGAATGTGGAGATAAAGTAATATAAGTTAATGCAACTGTTTCCTATCATATTCCTTAAAAATATAATTACTATAGTATGCATTATGAATTTTAGTGAAGTGGACATGTATCATGGAGCTGATAAAATTACTATTTAAGAATTTAATGCACAGGAGTATACAATGTTGATTGTGAAATGAATGTTGATTGATTAATTTTTGACTCAATGTAATTATCCTTTCTACTTTGATGCTTGGTTAATGGTTTCTATATATGGTGGTCTTTGACACATTGACGTCGACTTTATACTTTGATTCTGTATTATGTTTGCTATTGATCTTTTGTTATCCGATGCTGTGTATTCATTTATTCCTTTATGATGTTTTTTCCTGCCTTAAAGGAAAAAACTCTTTTTATACCAATATTGGGATTTGTTGAAGAATCCTTTTTGGCAGCCTTTCTAACAGTGATTATCTAAATGCAGGTGAATGCTGCTGGTGACATGTGTGCTATATGCCAGGAGAAGATGCAGGCTCCCATATTGTTGAGCTGTAAACACATGTTCTGTGAGGAGTGTGTATCTGAATGGTCAGTTAATAGTTTTATTTCTTGTTTGCACCTTTTAAATTGAAAGCTTACTACATATTTAAGAGAAATGAGCTATAGGATTCTAAAAGTAATAGATAATTGTTTAGGGTGGACTAGCTATCTGTCAAGAGTTTATCCCATAAGCTGCATCAATTAATTCTCTGTAAAATAAATTCGATATAGTTTGTTGATCTTGGCTATTTGTTTACAAATCTCTTTCTCCTAGATATAGTTTGTTGATCCTGTTATTTTTTTTCCCTGACAGTTTTCAATTTCTTTCTTTATGCTTTTCCTTAGTATCTAAGTTTTGCATGGGTAAGTTTAGCTTGTAATTTTATGGAAACACGATACTGGGGTATTTGGGAAAGAGAGGTGCTCTCCTGCATTATACTAGTGAGTGAAGAAAAAAATGTGATGCTGATGGAAATGAAAATTTTTCTAGAAAGTGCACTCTGCTACTATTCTGTGCGCTTCATGGTCAGAAGTACTTTCCTCAAAATTTAGGACTCCGACTCTATGAAAAGCTTTTATTTTCTCAACGTTTATATTCATCAATTGTTTCTACCTATCAATAACTGTCTATGATAAGTATGTAGATGCCTTTGACTTGTACAGGAGTCATTTAGATTGTATTTTGATTTGTTCATAGTCGTCCGTACTTATCAGTTCTCTCTTAACCAACAAAGATACATTTGTTTTTCAGGTTTGAGAGAGAACGAACTTGTCCATTATGCAGGGCATTGGTAAAACCAGCTGATCTGCGGACCTTCGGAGATGGATCAACAAGTCTATTTTTTCAGTTGTTTTAAGTTCATTTTCTTTGACTTGTTGGGTCATGTTTTTGAGCCAAAATCTTCCTGGAAAATGTCACCATCTATGGTTTGGTAAAATTTTCCATTAATGAAATTGAGATTGAAAAAAGAATAAAGAGATATTTATATGTATGGTTAAAGTATATAAGTTCATTCTAGAGTAATGAGGTCAGATGTACAAAGGGATATAGATAGCTGGCATTATACTGAAATCCGCGTGGATCTCTTAACCTGATATTCGTCACGTCACACAATGGAAACTTTTGTTTATAATGTTACATTTCAAATTAATTTCCCTCTTCCTCCCATGCTATCCTGCTGTACGGGTTACTCTACAGGTATACGTTGGTAAATTTGTTTTAGAGCAAGTTGACATTTTATTAGGTTATTAAATAAATGTTTATAAACATTGAATTTTGTCAATAGAACCAGTGCTGAAAACTTTATATGGGTAAATGGTATTTATTTATAAAACTTTATATAATAATTTTTTTTGGCGATTTAATGTAGTGCTTTATTGCGAAATCTATTTTTTTAACACAAATATTGGCTATTGGTTTGCAAGGTAATAAGGTTGCATTTTAGATTGGTTAGATTTGGATTCAACATAAAGTTTGAACATGAAGGTTTATAGCAGAAATTCTTCACAAGATTTTTTCAACTGTTCTTTTTATGTAGTAAAATAAAGTTTTGAAAGTTTTGCATACTATTCAAACCCTCCAGTACTCGTGTAAAGTAGCTTGCTTTGCAACCTTTTTGTTTAGTTAACTTTTTTCTCCTTTAAATTGTTGCAAAATAATTGAAGTTGTTTTTCTATAAAAATACAATACTGGAATTGGATTCTCTGCAGTTCAAATAAAACTGCGGTACAATGCAATTCAAATTCATTATTCATACTTGTAGATTTGTAGTTATATTTTTTTCTTCACTCCAAATTAATTATTTATGGCTTATATGTTCTAAAGTTAATAAACTTTGGAGAATCCTAATCTCAATCTATAGGAAATATTCATTGCTTGATTACATAATTATTACATATTGGTGATGCTTGGACATGTGATCTTTCTTGTTTTCCTTAAATTATCCGAAGTCTACATCCTAGATTTGTTATGTTGTTTACATAGGATTATTCAAGGAAAGAGCTTGTTTACATAGGATTATCTAAAGAACTTCGATTGACTGCATGTGAAAAGAATGTGATACTAGCAAATCAATGTATATGAAAGTGAGGGAGAAGTTTTAGTTCACTCGGCTAAGATAAAAACAAATAGTATAAAATAGAAATAAAAAATTACATGTACACTCACCAGTGCTGGTGGATGGAGAATGACAAAAGGATTAAACTATATATAACTTACAATGTGGCAATCCTATACATACACAAAAGTGAATGTGGGTGGCAACATTAAATTAATAACTAAATTAGGGAGCAGAAGAGGGACACGTTGAGAAATAGAGGATTGTGCAAATATGGTGATGGAAAAGTGGAAATAAATCTAAACAGAATCTGGGCAGATTTAAAGATTATGAAGGGATATCTTTGGTGGCCCAATGATGGTCTGGCTGCTGCTCCCCACTCTGGCATTGTGGGAGAACACATTATTCACTGCATCACTTCAACTTTTGACTCCCCGCTCACTATAAAGGCCAACCCTTCATGCCTTTCCATTATCACTTTCTTTCTCCCTTTTGATTCATAATCTTCATCATCGCCTTTTTTATGGGACTTCCTCTCCTTTTTTTCCCCCTTTCCTTCTTCCACATGTCCATTTCTTTAATCAGTTTAGTTTGTACTCCATTGCTCCCTGCTTCGCTGTTACTAGTTTTGCTTTTTCATTCCCATATTTTCACTGCAATCAAAGTTAGCACAACACTGAATTTCATTTTCTAGTTTTCTCTGAAATTAGAATTTGTGTCTAACTCAATATTACAAAATTGATTTGTAAAGTAAGAATTGTTCTTATTAATACATACAAGTTTAATAATCATTCAATCATAGATTATTATTGATATAATTTTTAAAATAATTATTATAAAATTCTATAAATTTATGATATATGGTAAATTATGATTAAATTACAATATAAAATTATTTTATATAACATATTTTTCCTATACATATTACTTTGCTTATATGACTATTAGTAGTAGATCTGGAGATCTCCGACGTATATAGAGAGAAACATAAAATACACATTTATGGTAAAATCATTTGAGGGTTATGACTTATATTATGGTGAATAGAAAAAAAGGGACAACAAAGTATATATTAATTATTTAATTTTATTGATTTGTTTGCTTAGTTTGTAATAGGAGGAAGAGAGAAAACTAAAATTGATTTATCACACTCCAAACTATACGCTAATGCAATTATGTTTGTTCTTTCATTTTTCTTCTTTTTTATGATGTTGCTTTTGAGAATCACTGTTCTGTTAATGTTAGCTAGCTGGTTAGCCCAGTGGGGTGGAATGTATAAATAGTTATAGTTCGCAACGGCTTATATATGTACGTAAAACATTAGATCCCAAATGGAACTTAAAGGAATTGAGTCGTGGAGCACAATGCACGTGCTGATAAGGTTCTCTGACAGTTTTATGGAATGTTGATGATGAGGAATAAGACTAGGAAAAGCACAGCTGAATAATGCATACATTGCATATATGGCTGGTCTCCATATGTAAGGAAGAATATAGCTACTGAACAGCTAAGGAAGCACATTGTGAAATTATTTATGAACAATTTTCGTGATATTTTTAATATTCTTAAGAAACCTATCGCGTTTCCTAGGGTTAAAACCTTTATACCTTATTTGAAAGATTTAATTTTAGTTCTATTCGGACAAAAGACATGATAATTTTCGTATTTAAAAAAGATAGACTATTCATGGATGTTAGCTTTTGATATTTAATTTGGCAAACGGTCATGCTATTCTATGCAAAAACTATTTTTATGGGTCAGCTTAAAGTTTAGTTATTTGGGAATAAATACATTTTAATTAATAAAATTATTGCAATTGATTTCTAAATAATGTTTTGTATATTTTTTGAGATATAAAATTAAAATATTTCATGTATTATGTGATAATTTTTAATTAAGTTAAAATTAAAATGAAATAAAATAGAATTAAAATCATAAAATGAAAATACATATTTAATCTAAATAAATAAATAGAAAATATAAGTATCTTAAATTTAAGGAAAAAGACTAAAGTTAAAAAAGTAAAAAAAAGAGAGAGAGAGAGAGAGATAATTAATTTGAGTGTATAAATAATTGAGATGTGAGATAAAAAATGAAATTTCAATATAAATATATATTAAAATTAATATAAATGAAAAATTTAAAACAAATTATAATTTTATATTTTTATAGAAATAAATGCTAAATAAGAAATCTCATGTCGCAAGAAGAAAGATGGTATTATAAGAAATGTCATCATGTGTAAGAGTGAACATTCTCACTTATAATATAGGGTTAACTATGTTTTTGTTTCTTGAATGTTGTTAATTTTTTTTACTTTTAATCCTTAATAAAAAAATTGACTAATTTTAGTTGCTGAAATTTTTTTCCTTACCATTTTTAGTTCCTCCCATAAAGTCTTGTCGTTAATGGAAGATGTGACGACTTCTATAAGCCTTAGGAGCTTACGATTAGGTGTGCCTTTGTTTTTTATGAGACTCAACTTTTTCTTTTGTAGAAGAAACTCAAATACTATTTTTTTCATATAGTTTTTTTTAAGAAAAAGGGGGAATCAAATCAAATTGGTTTTATACAGGTTAATGCATGTTTAGTTGAAAACTTGAAATTGTTTTTTTAAATGAACACTTATTTCATCAACTTTCTAATAAAGCTTTCAAATAAAAGTAATTATTTCTGAAGTTAATTGATTACCAAATGACACTTGTAAGTTATAGTATACTCTAATTAATACTACTTGAAAAAATTGTTAAAACATTTTTAGGATTCAATACATTATTAAATAATGAGTGTAATAGAGAATGTGTTACGTTCAAGAGTAAATATTAAAATTCATAATATATATATATATATATATATAAAGATGAATTACACTATGTCATTTCATATATAAACTTTGTTTGCCATAAATTTTGCAAATCAACATAATCTATGGTATGTAGGATCACATTCTCGATCGTCAGGTAGTCAAGTGCGGCAAAACTACTTTTTAGTTTAATTAATTTGAGTCGGGTTATTGCCATATCTTTTAAGATGATAAAATTTTCTTTTGGACTATTCTTTTTAAAATAAAATCTTGTTTAAAAAATTAAACTCCTTAATCATCAGTTAGATCAAATGATGTACACTGGTTTATTTAGACTTAATTTAAGATTTTGCAAAAGCAAACTTCTTATTTTGTTTGTTTATTAAACACTTCAAAATAATTTCAATGACTTTCTAATTAATTGGTTAATATTTTTATTTTTTATTAATTACGTTACTTTAAAATTAAACAATAACTTATCTAGGAATATTGTTTAATTAGGTTTAAACATGAATACTTTAGTTTTTTAAACATGAAGATTAAACAATAATTTACCTAGTATAATACTTTATTTGTCTTCTGTACAATTTCATATGAAATGTACTTATAAAAATTGTTTGCATTCTTTAGAATCATGATGCAGTTTAATTTAAAGAAAATGAGATCATAAAATTGAAACTTTTGTTCAATTATAGTGTTTAAGACTACGGAAAAACAAATGATACTAACTTGTTCTTTTTGCAAGTACGAACAATAAACACTTCTCGTCGCTTCCTTCCCCATTCTGAGAAAGAAGTTTGCCACTCTGACAACAAAAATAAAAGTTGTCTACATATGAAATCTCAATAATAGCCTTTGCATTTTTTTTAATTGTCCGGAGAGGCTAAGTTTTTATTTTGATTGAAAATTAAAAAATGTTTCTAGAAAATACTTATGCAACCTTCAACACACCCATTCACACACAAAAGTGACACAACATATATAAATCATGTATATTTGACGTGGTTTCAAAGTCTCTATATATGTTATCGGTTGTCTTGATCTATATAATTAATTAATATATTCTTATTAAATCCTCAAGAATTTTTAAAAACCTGTAGTGCGTGAGATATAGGAATTAATTAACAAACAAAATGAATTTACAATTTCTAAATATAGATTGTTTATTTTATTTTAATCTCATTTTCCTTTATCAAATGCAGAAAATTGCATTGCAGATAATTAATTTCCAATATATATATTTCT
This sequence comes from Glycine max, assembly GCF_000004515.6. NCBI lineage: Eukaryota > Viridiplantae > Streptophyta > Magnoliopsida > Fabales > Fabaceae > Glycine > Glycine max. The sequence goes on from NC_016091.4 coordinate 48,294,855, forward strand.
TAATTACTTCTCAGTCTTGAAAACAAAGCAGCATTTTACTTTTGGTTCAAACTTCAAATCCATTTTCATCACATTCCCAGTTTTCTCCACTTTTTCTACTAACTACACACTTCACACTTCAATATATAGTTGATTATTTATATCAAATACATTTGAATAATTATTATATGTATAACAATTGAATAATAGAATTAAAAAGAGAACGAACAGAAAAAGTATTCTGTATTTAAATTGTGATATATATAAACACATTTTTTTAGCTAAATTACTTTAACAATTAATTAATTAATTTCACATATGCAATTAAAACATAGGAAGATACTAGCAATTATTTGAGCAACAAGAATGTTTCTAAAACAAATGTGTGGTTATGAATTCGTGGTGCCTCACCTTGTACGTATAGCACAAACTTGTGAAAATTTACATGCGAAGACAAACATAAACAAAATAGGAGGGAATCTAACAGTGTAAAAGTTATAAAGAACTACCATCCACATTGATCTTGATAGTATGTTGATGAGGAATTGGAAGAAGCTTGTTCGGACATCTGAACCATATTCTGGATCTGGTTGATGATGAACCAGTGATGCCAAACATGTTCGATTCTAAGCAATTACTGAAAATAGCACTCCCTTAATTTCATCACATCGCGTTTCTAAGCAGCCAGATCAAATTATACAGTCTCTCAACACATGAAAAGGAAGCAAAACACTATCTCCAATGGACATAACATACATGATAGTTGGTCAAAGAAATAGGAAATTTCCTTCAAATCAAGGATTAAAGAAAAAACACATGTTTGAGGTGTTTTTTTTATATTAAGAATGATTAAGAAGATTTGTGATATTCATTATTGAGGACTTTTTTATTTAAAATAATTAAGAATATTTGTGCATTCATTAACAAGACTTATAAAAAAGTAAATAAAAGAAAAAACCAAATTACTGAACTTCAGTAAAAAAACAACTAAACAAACTACAAATTAATTCAACTAATAATCTATTTATAATAATAACATTATTGATACGAAAAGTCAAGTCAGGGGCCAGGGTCCCTACAGCTCAACGTTACTGTAACATTACTAAGAGTGAAATTGAATTGTAAATACAGTGTAGAAGCAGCAGTCAAAGTAGTCATCTATTAATCTCTGTCAGAGTCGTAATCTATAAATAGAAAAAATGAAAATTTTATATGAAAATATAATATATAAATGTCGATTGTATATTGTTCATTTTTCTCTCCTGTATTTCTTTGCAAAAGAAGGCATCTAAGTGTCACACAATTATATTTATTTCTTTAGATATTGGGCTTACTTTCCCGTCTCTGACTCTCATGGGGACAGTGACCCATCATGTGTCCCTACTCTATGAATTCTGCAAAAACAATAAATAAATAATAAATACATAATGATAACCTTTTCTTATTTTCATTATTGATCATTTTGTCACTTACCTACAAGTCTTTTTTCGTCTTTACACTTTTTCACTTCTTTATAACTCTCGTTTTCTTTCGTCAGTTCAGCGCAGATACCCATAAAAAAAATACCTGATTTAGGGTTTCTGCCACCATCTCCCTTGCTTCTTCTCCTCTCATCTTCAATCCCTCTTCCTACTCAATTCTAACTTCAACTTTGTGTTCTATTCATTTCTCATCCAAACTCACTCAATTAACATCCTTTCAATTCGTTCATATATATGTATACGCCCTTATCTTTCAAAAATTTAAATTACTGTATGTGCTTCCCGTGGCAATTCTATATATATTTGGGTTGGATTAATCTTTCTTCTTCACTGATCATCTTGCAATTCTCAAAGTAGGGTTCCCTATGCCTACTTCCTAGCTATTTTCTTCTCTAGGTGTTGGATTGATGGTATATATATTTAATTATATAGCCCTATATGCTGGTACCAATTTTCACCAAAATGTTTTTCAAATGAAACTTGATTCCCAGTTTGTAAGCTTGCATGTACATACACATATATTTATACACCTTCTTGTCCAACCTCGTTTGGAATTTGTCGTGCCTCTTGTTCAGCTCTTTTCCTTTTCCTAGCTGCAAGTTTTCTTTTATTTGAAGCTGTCCTTATTAATTTTGGGCCTACCAGAAGTGCCTTCCTTTTCCAGTTATTTCTTTTCTTTTAGTTTTATGTGAATTAATAATTAAGCAGTCAGTAATTGGCTTTGCAATTGCATATTAGGTAGATTAATTTGGGTTCAGAATCAGGATAAAAGGGTTTTGTAACTTTAGCAAACAATTCTGTCATCTGACCTAATATTCATTGATTCATTTGACAGAATCTGGATATATATATATATATAATTGTCCACTTTATCATTAATTGAAACCTTTAATTATATATACTTTAACCCCACATATATTTGTTTTTCATTAAACCTATATAAACTATAGTTTAGGAAAATGATTTCTAGTGCCAATTGCACGTACGAATTCTAAATATAGTTCATAATCCATGATTTTTGTTAATCATCCAATCTCCTTTATTTTGAAATTTACATATTAGTCAATTACATTATATTATAACAACTGTTTCGTAAGAAAATTCGCATCATGATACCATTTAACACTACTCTTATTAATTTCCTGCTAGCAAGCATACATATTACTAGTTCTTAATGTATTTTTCTAACCCTTATTTTGAGAATCTTTAATTAGTTAACTAGATTGATTTATTTACTATTTATCATCATCTCTCAGCTACCATCAACAACATTACCAAATACACAGTACACTCCTTCAACCCCTCATCAATGTCATGTATGATGTCTCCTGTCTCGGAAAGGAAACTGAAAATGTACACACACAATAACAAGAGATGTGCATTGACATGTACAGTAGTACTGGGAGACAAAGAGAGTGAAGGAGCTTCCTTCAGCCCACGCATGGGTTCGGGGGATTGAAGGGTTGCTGAAGCATCTGCTGACTCATTCATACACACAGAATAGTGATTCAAATTGCTAAGGTAATTGTGTGAATGAAGCAGGAGATATTTTGCATCCCTCTTTCTTTGTGCTTGGACTGAAGGGGAGCTCCTTCTTTCTGTTGCCTCCACTTGTATTAATATTAATCTCTTCTCTTTGTCTCCAACACTATCTTAATTAGGATGTGTTTATTTTACCGTTGAAATCTGTTGGCACATGTTATAACAATGTAGTATTTTATGAAAAAATAACAAATTGTTACTCTCTTTATTAATTTTGGATCTTTTCTAACGAAAAAACAAACACACTTAATCTCTTAATATACATGATCTACTTAAGTCGGGTACAAATTAAAAGGGTGCAGCTAGCTAGCCACAACCACTGTAGCTGATGTAACTTATCGTCTTCTAGGTCTTTGTAAGTATTAACTCTTCACCACTAGCGCTGCCCAAGATTCGGCAAACATCCGCAACACTTGCATATGATCACTTTTATTTATATAGCTCCATGCCCGGCCCACCTAGCTAGTACTTTTTCACTTTGCCTGCAAAATCATCATCACCATCATCACGTCCTATATATATATATCTGTGTGTGATCTGTTCAAATTAAAATGATTGCTCTCATATAATATAACTTTGTGTGTGATTAGTGATTACTTAATTAATTGCCTAACATGTTTTTCAGGAAGCGAATTAGCATTCAGTACTGTACATGCTACTTTACTTTCCGGTTCTTGTACAAGCTTACCTTCTCCCCCATCATCATACTTTCCTTCAATTCTTTTTTTTGTGGCTGAAAAAGCAAAATTTAGGTCATCATGGGTCCAACACTTCACTTGCCAGTTGAAGGTACCAATCATTCAATCTAAACCTTAATTCTTTCCCATTCCTAATTTAAGTGCATTGTATCTATCTATCTATATGAATTTGTTAACCTACACAGATAGATAATATATATAGATAGATATATTATTGATATATTTTAAAATATTTTTTTATTATAATTTGTTAACACATTTATACTAAAAAAAAAAATCCTGTATATGTTAACAAATTCGGCCACAAACATTTATTAACATATATACTTTTATTTTTTAGTATTAGTGTGTTACTTAAAACATATATATATGTGGATGGGTTAATTAATTTGGAGCTGGACTTCATTTTATATTCAATGTCCTTGGCATAATATAACATGTCATACTTAATCAAGCGTGGTGAGTCAGGACCGATCGAGTAAAGTATAATATTAGTACTAATTTATAGATATGTACGATTTGACACACTCAGCAGACAGGATATTGAAGCAGATTATGATGTCAGACAAAATATCAACGACAATTAAATATTTTTCTCTAACAAGTAATTAATGGGTGGTTTTTGAGCACTAAATTTTCTAGTAATTGAACTACTCATTAGTGTCTTATTATTTTTTTCTCAATTCTTACTATATCAAAAACAAAACTGACATAAGAAATGAGGTGGTAGTTGTTACGCGCCAGGGAGTAATTAATGAATAAGAATTTATCGTTGGCGATTTTTGGGGTAGTAGGGGTATTTCGATTCGATCCCATCTAAAGGTTTTGCATGGAGAGTGTTATTAGATAGAATACAAACGAAAGCCAACCTATGACAGAAATATGATGTTAGACGATAACAATATCTTATGCCGGTTTTGTTGTCAAAGGAGTAATCTATACAACTCACCTTATGATTTCATGCACCTTCTCTTATCTATTTGTAGGAAAAACATTGCTATAGGTGGGTAGGGGTTCAAGCGGTAATGTATAAAGACCGTAGGAATCATTTTCGACAACATTGTTACCATTTTACAGCCTGGAAAAATACTCAAAATGGCTTGGTGGGTTGTATTTATTTTTTGTTGGATAAAAGGGAATATTGTGGGTTGTATGATTTACCTCAATATAGACTTTATGTTGGGTGTGTATGTAAGCATTATAAGTAGAATGTTAAGTGTACTTTTCATGGGGATACCTATTGTATATTTTGGGTGTGTTTGATTAGCTAAAAAATAATGAATTAACAATATAAATATATTTGTCCAACGTTTGATTTTAAAAATAATTGAAAGACAATATAAAATAAAGAATGATAAACCGGATAAATATCCAAAAATTTGTAACTCACTAAATTTTGCACAAATTTTTGTCCATCTAACAAAAGTAAAAACATAATATTATCCCTATTTTTTGACTTTTCATTATTCCACACCTTTTTTTCTTTTTTCATATATGTTTCTTTCTCTAAACTTTCCTCTCCAAACTTCGTATCTTGACCACCAGCGAGGCCTGCATTGGCCATTGGCATGGGCACCTTGGCCCCCGATGAGGGTATTATGAATTGTTATTATTTTCTTTTTGCTCATTATTTTTTTTCATTGTTAATTTATTCAAATGTTCTTATCGTCATCTTTCTCCTTTTCACCGTGTTTTTTTTCTTTTGGTCAACTTCGGTGAGACCACGTTGGGCCGTCATGTCGTCACTGCCATCACCGTGACCCAGTGGTGGCCTTGCATCGGGTGGCGTCAGGGGCCGCAACTCCTTCATGGAAATGTCTTTCTTTTGTTGCGTTGTCAAGGTGCTGCTAATGCACCTAAGGTTTTATAGTAAACTTTATATTATTTTGTTCAGTACATGAGCACATCAAATAAAATACAATACAAAATTACTTATATTGTGCATCGACCACCAAACAACATACAATACAAAAAATTATCTTATGATGCAACTACCTCTTATCTATTGCTTTTTTGTCCGTCTTGTCTTTTTAGCAAATTAAACACACCATTTGTCTTTGCTGATTAAAAAACCCAATAATTAAGTAGTTTTATTTCAACTAGTTTTTCCCCTATAATTTTGCCAAACACAGCAACCATGTCATGTCAATGAGATTGACTATGTCTAGAGCACTAGTAATCTAGGGAAACAACCCTCTCCATCCACCCCCCCCCCCCCCCTTCTTTTGAAAAAATAAATAATATTTTTCATTCAATGTGTATCATGTTCATTTCAATTACATTTCAATTATTTCTCCAAAACTTTAGTAATAAAAGAAATGTAGGAAAAAAATGAGGAGGATGTTGACCCATAACTAAAACACTTTTGATAGTAGAAATATTTATAAAAATAAAATATGTTTTAAATCTCTCAATTTTCAACTGCAATTGATTTTAGTTATCATATTTTAAAAATAATATTGGTTCTTGATTTTTTTAATTGGTGAATTAATATCCCTCCTTAATATCTTAAATTTTTATAAAAAGGAATAAATTCATCAATTATTAAAAATACAAACATCAAAATTGTCATTTTAAAAAAATATAAAAACCAGGAATAGTTTTAATTAAAAAATTGAAAGAACTAAAACAAAGTTTATCCTATTTATTGATTATTAATTATATTTAATAAATTTGCATGTATTTCTTAATCATGTTTTTATTAATATATTTTTATATAATAATTTTCATTATTATTTTCCTTCCGTTAATAAAACAAACCAGGCATGAATATGGACGGATCCCTGAAATTCTCCAATTAAAAACTTAGAAAACAAACAAACAGCTAACGAAGGAGGGGTACAAACGGGACGAATCACAAAGAAAAAACTAAGAAAAAGAGGCAGAGATGTCATATGATTATGAATTTGCAACAGAACCCTCTGCCTCACGCTTACCATTCTGATCTCCACTTCTTCGCTGTCTGTAACACGTTTCATGCAATTTAATTTTTCTTCTTCTTGTTATTTATTTGCTTTCATGATTTTATGCTTCCCTTTTTCTTGGACACCCGTTACTGGGAATTTCAATTTTCATTGGTTTTGTCAAATTGATTTTCCCAAAGTCACCCGCCAATTTTTTTTTTTTTTATGTTTTCGTCAATTCTTGCTTGTTAGTTGTTAAAGTTTGCATCTTTCCTTTCAATTTTGAAACTTCTGATCATGGGATATGTGTAGGTGCGATGAAGTGAAGTTTCATTGCTGCGAAGAGTGAGAATTTGCTGTCTTTGGTCAGAGTTGCTCCGAGTGATTGCCTCCGCTGGTACCCTCTTGTTCCAATCACATTTTTACCCTTACTTGCAAACATTTCAAGATGTACAACACGATGCATTTTATTGATAAACACTTATAATGAGCATTTTTTGCTGGGTGGGAAGAATTGCAGTTTAACTGCATACTGCATAGTCTTGGTTTCATACAAAACCCTGTATAAACAGAGAAGAAATAAATATGGTTTCAACTTATGTTTATTGATTGAAAGCTTGACATTAATATATGTTATGTGGTCATTTTGGTTATTTGGGACACTAGATAAATTGCCTTAAAATTGCTCTTTCTGTAACACTTGAATGATTGGTCTGTTTGAACTCTGATGGGCATCAAAATCTAGGGCATAGTTGTTGCTTAGATAAGTCTAATGAATTTGGGTACTTGTCATTTTAAGTGAGATATAGAAGCTAGGGGATCTGGTGGTGCGGGAACTGGTGCATGAAAACAGAGCTTGTAGAATTAGTAAGACTTGTAACTAACTATAAGATAAATCTCAGGCATATAGGTTTATGGAAGTTATGAATAATGACCCAAGCAATGAGCTTAAATGTGCTACACTAAAACTCTGATTGTGGTTTAGAGTTTAGATGCCGAATATATGTGATATATTATCAGGAAAATGAGGCCGGAAAGGACTGAGCTGCAGAACGAGTACGAAAAGTGTGTGTTTCTGAGTTGATGTGTGTGCTACTCTTTTAATTGAAAAGTTCTGAGTTATTGTGTGTGTAGTGTGTACATTTAGTTTTCATACCAAACATAAAAAATGTGAATTGCCTATAATCTCGTGGACTACCTTGCCTTCCTATTTATTTCTTATTTCTTATTAGCCTGTTTGAATGACCATTAAGTAAAACACTCAGCTATTGTTGAATATATATGAAGACAATTATAATATAATTTTTTGCATTTGGTAGTATCTGATTAATTCCCTCCCAGTACTTTAATCCCCCAGTTTGCAACTTGTAAACATTACAGAGTCTGATTAATAATTTGTTTCAAGTAATATCAATGAATTTTTCTTGTCTGTTGCAACAGAAATCTCCTTTTGGCACTTCACTTACTATACCTTGGTCAACTGAGGTTATTGAGTGCAGCAAATGCTGGCTGGTGCCCCGTCTTCTCATATGAGTTCATCTGTCTCAACATCTCAAGGAATATTTCCAACTTCAAGAATTGGAAGTGGTGAATCCCCCAATAGTGGGGCCTCTTCTTTTACCCAGCCTATTGCAGATATGAATGAAAATGACGAAACAGACTTGCTCTCAATATCATGGAATCAGGACTATGGTTGCTTTGCTGCTGGCACAAGTCATGGTTTTCGTATCTATAATTGTGAACCTTGCAAAGAAACTTTCAGACGTGATTTAAAAAGCGGTGGTTTTAAAATTGTAGAGATGCTGTTCCGCTGCAATATTCTAGCACTTGTTGGTGCTGTAGCTAATTCTCACTATCCACCAAATAAAGTTTTGATATGGGATGATCATCAGAGCAGGTGCATTGGTGAATTTACATTTAGGTCTGATGTTCGTGGAGTGAAATTAAGACGTGATCGAATTGTAGTTGTTCTTGAGCACAAGATATATGTTTATAACTTCACAGATTTGAAGCTTCTTCATCAGATTGAGACTCTGGCAAATCCTAGAGGGTTGTGCTGTCTTTCACACCATTCAAATACATTTGTTTTGGCTTGTCCAGGTCTTCACAAAGGACACGTTCGAGTTGAACACTTCGGACTGAACGTGACAAAATTGATCAATGCTCATGATTCTCAAATTGCATGCTTCACTCTGACATTGGATGGGCTCCTTCTTGCAACTGCTAGTGTGAAGGGCACTTTAATTAGAATCTTCAATACAATGGATGGGTCTCGTTTACAAGAAGTAGGTTACTACGAAGTGGATTTTATTATTGTGATAACTCTATTAATTTATTATGTCTAACTTCCTGCTTTGTATTTTTCTTTTTTGGGAATTTTAATTTTCATGTCTGCATAGTATAGTATGGATTGACTAAAAAATGAACTTTTTTCTTCTGTAACGCTGTTTTATTCAAAGGTTTTCATATTCCTCTTTTGATTGATGAAAGTAGGAAATCAAAACAAACTATCTCTCTCTAGAATTAAACATCTTGTATATAAGATATATTCATTATTGTGAACCATTTATTGTTTTGTTTGCACACTCCCACTTGATCATTTTTAAATAATACTGGGATATACCAATTTACTTTGCAACTTTGGATATCTCCATACAATAATAATGTTTTAGCATGTTTTGTAGTTACTCTTATTTGTGTTGTTTATAAAAAGAAGCTTTTGTGCCTTAATAATCTTGGATTGTCCACAAAATTTCCAAAAGTTATAACTTTTTTTCCGTAGGAACTGGTTTGATCTTCTCTATCAAATTTTCTTCTTTATTTTCATGTTCTATGATCCATTTACTCTTGCTTGTAGGTAAGAAGAGGGGTAGATAGAGCTGAAATCAACAGTATAGCTTTGTCTCCAAATGTCCAGTGGTTGGCAGCATCAAGTGACAGAGGCACTGTTCATGTATTCAGCTTGAGAGTGAGAGTGTCTGGGGAGGATAGTTTGACTCAGCCAAATGCTTTTCAAGGGCCTGCACTGTTTCATCAGAATTCTTCATCTTCTTTAGATCCCTTGATTTCTCCAAATACTGGTGCTAACCCCAATTCATCATTATCTTTCATGAGAGGTAAAATAAATTTTCTTGAGCAGTTGAAATTATCATAACTTGGAGATTCATTCATTTTATCCAGTTTACTCATTGCAAACACTCTCTCTAACACTCTGCTATTGATTGAAATTTTTTGGAAATCACAAATTTTGAAGGTCTCACTTCTAAATCAAGAGAGAAGGTCATTAAATGAGAAGTGGGACCCACCCAAAATTGTAATTTTCAATAAAATTCATCCAATAGTAAAGATAGTGTTGATGATACCTTTTATAGATTAGAAAACTTGATGGAATTACTAGATCCACTTCAAACCATCTATCTAAAGGTCTACTATTTTTATATAAGTGCTAGGTAGGATCACCTCCCAAGAACTGGTGTATGTGCATGCTTGTCCTGTTCTGATTGCTAATTGCTTAGACACACAAAAAGCCAATTTCTTCACCTCCATTAAGTTTACCTTTGGATTTCCACAGGGTTATACTTTTCTGCACAAATCTAGATGAAACCAATGGCTCTGCACATTAGTTATGCTTTTTTGGGGGGTTATATAACAGTTGTTGATGTAGCATTATCCTTTTTAAGAATCAAATCCTTGTAAAGCATTGCTGTATTAACATAATCTTTTCTAACAGAACCCATATCTTTCAAGGATACAGGGTTTCTGTTCTCTAAATCTACTCATGGTTATGAAGTTTTTCTTTTAAAATGGGATATTGCACAATATTCATGGTACATGTATCCTTTTATGCTTACAATTTTTCCTTGACCATATTGTAGGAGTTTTACCAAAATATTTTAGCTCAGAATGGTCATTTGCCCAGTTCCACTTGCCTGAATACACTCATTTCATTGTGGCATTTGGATCTCAGAACTCTGTGATAATTGTTGGTATGGATGGGAGGTATGTATATTATCATTGTCCTACTATTATTGTGAACTTGTCTGAGATATTGAATCGTTGATCTTTAAATTTTTCATATAAAGTTGAGATAAATGTAATATCTTAGTGTTTGGAAAGCTATTGGAATGCACTTAAATGGCCAATGATACAATTTTCTCCTTCTCTGTTTGATACCTGGGAATGTGTTAACTGCCGTTTGCAGCATTCCAAACTTCTAAACATGCCTTTAATGAAGCATGCTGTTGAGATTAATAGCTAATTTAGATAATATATTGTGGTGATCCAAGTAAGACTTGTAACATATATCATTGATATTTACTTATCATTGAATCATGTTCATGATGCCTTTAATGATGAATAACCTTTTGTAAAATGCAAACTTTATGAACTTCTCATTCAATCATGTGATATTTTTGGTGTCTGCATATCAAATTTAAGATAAAGCAGAGACTCAAGTTCTAATTTAATAGTTGATATTTACTTATATTTTTAAAGTATATTGTTTGTTAAAATGAGGGTGAGCCTTGGCACAATCATAAGGTTGCTGCCTCGTGACAGGATTGAATCTTTAGAAAGAATCTGTCCACTTGGAGGGGTAAGGTTGTCTACATCTATGCTTCCGAAATAACACTAGGTGGGGGCCACTTTATTGTTTGTTAATTAGATTAAGAAGTTCCACTTGATTCTAAAATTCTACAAAAAGCTATTTATGGAGTTAGTGGATTCTCACATATACACATATATAGTGTACTTTCAAATACATGCATGAATGCAGAGAAAGTTTCAGGAGCTACTTCTATACAATTATTGTTTCTGTATAATTACTTTGAAGTTGATCTCATGTTAGGATTCATTAGCCTAAAAAGGAGATATATAAATGTATAAGACTATTCAGTTTATGTCACTTCTCTATCACTTATAGCCTTGTGAAGGAACTTTGTTCTTGTCAACCTTACTCACAACTAGGGGTGAAAATGAGTTAAGTTGAGCCGAACTCAGTTCAACTTGACTCGGCTCGTTAATATTTAGTTCAGCTCGAAGCTTGACTTGAACTCGACATGAATCTTTTTTTTTTTTTTCAGCTTAAACTCAATTTGGTTCAAGCTCACGAAACAGCTTGGTTCAGTTCATTAGCTCGAATCACATGAACCAAAGAGTTAAAATTTTTAAATCCTATACATCTCAAATTTTCAACTTATTAGTAGATTTTAGATAAAATGATTATTTAATTTTTTAAAAAAGAAAAATTGAACTAATTCTATTAACTTTGTAGTGCCACATGGTATGACAAAGAAAAACATAATTATAAGCAAAGTCTGCATAAATAAAAACTACCCCACCTTGCATATATAAAATAATAAAAAATCAAATCAATTATATATATATATCGAACTGATTCATAAACCAAACAAGTCAAACTATATGCAACTTAAGTTTGACTCATTTATTTAATGAGTTGATTATCGAATTGAATTTCGAACTATTTTCTAGTTGGTTCGGTTCATTGTCACTCCTACTCTCGAGCTGTGCTCTCTTTTTTCTTTCTTTGATATCAGTTTATTTAGTTCTCATAATTCTTGTTAACCTCACTCACAACCTTTTGCTCTCTTGTTTTCTTTGATACCAGTTTCTATAGATGCAGCTTTGATCAAGTACATGGGGGAGAGGTGGTGCAGCAGGAGTATGTTCGTTTCTTAAAATTTGAAAATAGGCCCAAATAAAAGTTGCTCAACATCCTTGCCATGCAGCAACTATCCTCAAGCCGCGTAAATATGTGTCCAGCACCAGGCAATAAACTCTTCTCATTTTGTGTAAATATGATTCCCCTGTTTTGGAGGATCTGGAGATACATTGTTGTATATCCTGTATATTTTGGGGGGAAATTGAAATTGAAAAGGAGAAATACCGATAGCATCAGCTGCATCACAAATAAATGACTTACTTTTTATATCACTGTAGCAGTGGCATGTTTTGCTGGAGTATATTGTCATGTTACTTGGGTACATTCATTCAGATGTATAGTTGCGTTTGGGACTCCTCAATAGTATTGCATTTACTTGGATAAGGTTTGATAATACAAAGAAACTGAAACTCCTCAATAGTATTACATTTTGTACACAGCGTAAGTATCCCATTTGGTTGAGCAGCCGTTGCTTAAATAAGTGTCCCTTATATACAATCGTCACCTCAAATAACTCTAATGGTGAAACTTAATTACCGTTGTTTTTTTATTAAATTAACTAAAGTAACCATTGTTGAAGATGTTCTAATATCAGTTGTTATTATCATTCGTCATCTCTTAAAGTGCAACTCGAGTTGTGTTGGACCGTGAATTGGTTATGATTTGTAACTAGGGAGTTGACGTGTAAGAAAAAAATGGAATCTTTAGAATTTTGGGATTTTGATCAGTATTGTTGCAATGTTTTAGTATTCGTTTGTTTTTAGATAGGACACACTTCAGTGTTCCTCTCCTCCGTTGAGAAATTTGGTGGTGGAATGAAGAAGATAATGGTTATAGCAATGATGATGATGCTTTATTTACCTCTATCCTTGATGCAGTGAAAAAATTGTACATCATCAAAATTGAAATTGCCATCAGACTTGTTGACCTCATATAGTTAAACATTTCCCTTCACATTATTCATACATAAATAAAATCAATCAATCCCAAGAGAGAGAACATACTTATATAGCTGTGTAGCTTGTTGTTAAGAAGATTCTCAAATTCATGAAAGAACACATGGTCTCACCAAGAGTCCAAGAGCAAACTACATATCAACAGATCATATAACAAACATACAACAAAACAGTACACAGAATCCTCATGAAGTTCCTTCTGAAACTTATAAATGTCTTCCTTATTGAAACATGAATACGATCTCCCTACCAAAAATATAAGAATTTAGAAACCAAGCAACATCTTCAGCCAACATTTTCATCTACAATTTGGCTAATCTTTACAATGCTTCAGTATAAAATTGACCTCAGCAGTGGTACACAATTTTTTTCCCAACAAATTGAACAATTGTATGCATTGAGGATAAAGTACAAACGAATATCAGAATTGCCTTCCCCCAATAAGGTGACAGGTAGTTCGAAACCTTCAACTGGGTTAGAGCATTCCTTTTCCATTTCTATTGCTGCAACCTGATATGCAAGATCATGCACGATGGAACTGCAAAAAAATTATTGGCGTTTCCTTTTCAAGTGTCATGCTTCTAGTGTTGCCTGCGCCTTGGCACCCCACTGTAACTGTTAAACATCATAGTAGATGCTTGAGAGTTGAGATATGAATTCAATTTCATATGCTTGAATTAGTCCAAAATGCTTCCTAGCAATTTTCAAGTACTATGCATGTGTAAGTGCAAGTTAAAATAAAAAGAGAAAGAGAAGCACCTTAATTTCAATAATCAATTTATACATTATCCTAAATACAATTTTTCAAGTACTATTATATGCAAATACCACAACTTTAAATCAAAATCAACAAATAAAAAGATGAAATTGGGAATTTGGAATATGATCCTTCTTTTGTCGCCAATCCTCATCCCTGATAAAAAAAAGTAAAAACAAAAGAAAACCACAATAAGTATAATAAAGAATAACATTAGACAACATAAAATCTTATTACATATATTACCTTTGATGAGTTGGCCTAAACCTGCAAATGCAAAATGAATTAGGTGAAGCATATTATTATATAAAGGAAAATCTCAGCAAAATCAACACAGTACACACCAACCATTGTCGTATCACCCTAGCCATGATATTTAAGTTATCCTCCACAAGAGAAATTTACAAAAATGGATTCAAACTGGTTACCCACAACATATATGTTTGATCTCGCCAAGTAATCAGTTAAGCATAACCACGTGAGAGACGAAAAACTATTTAATATAGCAAAATTTGGAAAGCGAGAACTTAACCATGGCGCTTGGGTTCCTCTCTTTTTTATGTACCCGCTACCAAGAAGCTGACATACCAGTTCAATCAAACTTACCATTATAACTTGGGAAAGGCATTGACCCCTCTTAAAGATGAAGGTGTATTGATCATGGGTTCACAAGTTGAGAGCACTTGATCGTGATCCTAATGCCGCGGCTTCTCCATGGGCTCTAGAATTTGATAATTAGTCGAAAGAAGCTCTTCTTGATGTTCAAATTTGCAAAATGCATAGTTGACTTTGTTATGGATGTTAAGCCATTCAATGTCTTAGAGTTTGGCTCTTCATTTTCAATTGCCTTTCTAGATACGAAGATGTAAATCATTATTATGAGCAGTGAATTAAAATCAAGGGTGAATGCTAAGCAAACTAGCTGTGATGTGTTTGTGACTTTACCAACCGGGGTGCAAGCTAAGCAAACTAACCATATATGGTTCAAAAGTATGTATTAAAACAGGTTGTACTGCAATTATGCTTGGGATTTTGCTCATTCTTCATGTATTAAAATCAAGGTCTGATAACTGCATCCTTGCATGTTGGATTTCCTGTTCTTTTCTGAAGAGGCCAGCTAATATGAATGTGTATTCAGCGTGTCTGAGTGGATTTTAATTGGTCGGCAGCAATTTACTGTGATGATCCAAGAGAAGACTGATTTATGAAACATGGTGTGCTCTAGAACTCGTTGGCACATAATATTGGTGCAATATTTTGGGAGGTTTAGGCCTAGGGGAAGTATTTCTTTGATACTACTGGCACTCAAATTCGCAAAGGGAGCCTTTTAAACATTAAATTATTAACTTTGACCCATCTTATCAAGAGGAAAGGCTAATTAAGTGATAAACCTACATATATTCGTGCAGAAAATGGAATGTGGAAATGCTCATTTCCACTGCAGAGCCAGGTTTGAAGAAGGGTGAATCGGATTTGGATTTGCCTTTGTCCACCATTCTCACTTCCTGCCTGCCTTGGGTTTTTGCAATTTGATCTGTACTTTGAAGATTTATCGTGGGTTTATCTGTTATCAAAATTTCCATAGGGTGATTTATTTAATATTTGTTATAAATATTTACTCTTTTTTTTTTAATTTGAACTTCTAAAAAAGGATTACTCCATATGATTAGACTTAAATAATTAAAATCAAAATTATTGATTTTATTTTATATGGATTACAATACAATTACAATGACTATATACTCTAATTAAATCTATCAATTAAGTAAATACATTTTATATTCACAATAAGAAAGTTATTGAATCTTTCATGAATGTTGATTTTATAAAATACGATATTCATCAATTATCGTTATCAATCAATTAATTTTCTATCTTTTTTCCATCTAAATTCCATTAATATTTTTGTTCCATCTAATATATCAAATTTCCATCTAAATTTCATCAATATTTTTTTAAGATGATTTTAACCAATCAATATATCAATCAATCATTATATAAAAATACAGTTACCAACTAAAATTGTTGGTAGTCGTGTCACCATCTGCAATTTTTTTTTCTGATTTTTTCGTATCCCTCATTTTCCTACCATTAATAATTATTGGCACAACCACAGTCTTTATATATAGAAATTTAATAGATTTATATTTCTCCTTCCAAATTTTAATAACCAAATTAAAATATTATATGGTGATTAGCTTTATATTTTAAAATAATATCGTGATAAGCAAATTTGAAAATATTATTTTGAATGTTCTGATAATCTGCACAATATATTGATTATTTTAAAAATTCAAGAAGAAAAAAAATTATTTTTTTCATATATACCAATCATTGATTATGTGACTAATTTTAACAATGATAGAAACGAAGAGACTTAATATTTTAATAAAATTATTAACAGATTTTTCTGCCATTTTTTTTTTATAGAAATTCAAGTCACATCAATAATCATAGAGAAGAGGTTAAAAAATTATTTACGGATAGGGTCACCCACATAGTCCAGACTCCATAGTATTACTGTTTTTATTTTATAGATGTTAGAGTGAGACTAGCGGCCATCACAAGATAACTAAAGAACAACCTCTGGATAAATTTCTCAAACTAGGTTATTTTTAGAAACTAATTCTCAAAAGAGGATTGTTTTGAAACTTTTTCTAGGGGGTCTGTTTTTTAAGGGGACTCGCCAGTGGGACTGGCGAGTTGGACACGTGGCGACGCCTGATGGACTCGCGAGTTACTGTCCACGTGGCAGGTCCCGCCACTCGTACTGGCAAAATGCTTTTTTACGGAAAATTTTTTTTTAACTTCAAACGGGTATAACTTTTGATAGGAATGTCCGTTTGAGGCCCATAATATGTCAAAATGCTCGAAATTGAATGAAGAATCCCTTGGCAAATTCCCGAAGGAGATTTGGTCAACTCATTTTCCCAAAAAATGTCTCTAAATAGCTCAAAAATAGGATTTAAGATTAAAAAAATGGATGGTTGAATCTTAAATCCATTGACACTTGGCAAAACGTGGCCAGACAGTTTTAATATATCTATTGATGAGATGCTTGAATGGTTTAAAGAAAACCAGAAAATAAAATGAATCAAACAACCGGTGGTACCTAAGTTTTTGTATCATAGAAGTACGTAAAAAATTAAGTCTCTCATTAACAATAGAGTAACAGCTTTGAAACATTGTATAGAAAATTTTCTGTAAGCAGTACTACAACTTGAAAAAAGAAAATCAATCTTAGCAACAACGTAAAGATTTTACATAACAATGTGAGGGCTTCAAGGGTAATATTTTTTTTCCACATAATTTGACAATGATTGCTCCTTTTATTTTGTTTCCGTACATTAACATCTCTGGGTTGCTAATATAGGCCTTCAATCCTTGTGTACCCAGAACAAATTATTCAACCATTTAGCATAATTTTGGCAGGATCACAACTTAGATCTTGTAGTTTTTTCATCAAAAACAATCATCACCTTCCCAATAACTTTCCTATCTTTGATGGCAGAAAAGGCGAGGTAGGCCTGCAAAGATAAGAAACTGTTCACACCAGATTGTACTAGCCCCCATCAAAATTAAAAATCTATGAAGCACAAAAATAGACAATGAGGCAAGTGATACGAATTTCTAAATATATATCAATTTCTCATATATACATATATATATATATATATATATATATATATATATATATATATATATATATATATATATATATATAATATGATACTTCAATCAATGTATGAAAATGATGTAAGAGAAAAATGTGTTTTTAGTCTTTATACTTTAGCTCAAACGTAGTCAAAAACCCTTTGCTTTCACATCAATGAATTTGGTTCTCAAACCTTAAAAACATGTGGATTCAGTCTCTCCTCTCTAAGAACTTATCATGTTTTTTAAAGTTAGGAGGGATTAACTACTCGTCACTGACATTACAACCAGTAAATTAGAATATTTAGATAAATGCTTTTGTCATCTTGAAGCCTATATTTCAGAGACACATGTATAACCTTTCCTATTTTCCACCATGACCTAATTGCTAATTTTAACCTGATGAAACAGGACCCCCAAGAAAATAACATTCAACTACATATTATGAACAGATATTTATATCTTCAATATTCCCACACATATCTTCCATACTGAGTGCCAAACGGCTATCTAATTTTGCAGAACAATAAAGGAAACTATTTTTCTAGACTCAAGGTTCTTTTTTTTTCTGTTAATATCTCTCAAAAAAAGCTTTGTCCATTCTGTTATTATTACAAATATTACTCTAAAATGTTTCCAATTTTCATTGCATACACATGCTGGGTTCCTTGATGAAAATCCTGTCTATCTACTAAGCTATATGGTGTGCTGCTATAAAGAACAAAAAAAGCCATGTTTTAGCTTTACCATGTCTACATCAGACAAAGGAAATTCACTTATGCCTTTCAATGTTTTCCTTAAAAGAGGGACCTTGGTAATTGCCAATTTGATTGCAAAGTGGTAACGAAGCAAAAGTATGCAACTAATTTTTTTTTCATATTTTCTTTAATCCCTATGTCACTACGAAGAAATCAAATAGATCCTTTATTTCACCTCCTTTCTTGACTTTAGCCTAGCTCAATACTTTTCAAAGACTTGACCTCGAACTAAATGACCCCAGTGACCAAGTCTCTTTTCAATAACTATACTACAATCTCTGATGGTGTCTTAGTATAAGTGTATAAACTAGGCAAATCTCATGACAATTCCATATCACGAGTCGTATAACACTTAAATGAGCAACACAACAACTGCAGTTTGAAAGAGTAGCATTAAACCAGCGCCCAAACCACAATAGTGATGGACAGATAACAACCATTGCCACTCCATGTGGCAAGTTAAACTGAATTCACTGTTGAACCTGATTACCTGAATATGGCCACTAAATATGTTGATTTAGCTGTAGTGAATAGAGAAATATACTTCCTTGTAAAGGGTTACAGCAGCAGTAAAATCTCTTTAAAATAAATGGTTAAGTCTTGGAATATGTATAGAATTAAAGAAAAGAGAAAGAGAGACACAAATTAGTAGAAAAGTTTTAACAAAGAAATTCCTGACCTCTGACAAGGGGTAAGAATGAGAAATATGGATGGAAATCAAGCCTCTTGCCAACCAAGACAGTAGCTCCTTGAGTGAATCTTCGAGAACACCTGGGCGGTGTATTTTATAGCTACCCCAGTAAAGCCCATGCACTGTCCAATTCTGGTACAATAATTTTTAATAAAAGCAATCATAACCCAGAAATCATAACCAAAAACTTATACCAGCTATGGCAGAATTAATGTGAATATGTAATGCAGGCAGCAAAACCCAAGAAATAAGTTTAAAGATCCAAAGTTATTGGGTTTAAGGGATCCAATCAATGTGGCAGCCAATTGTCTGGCACTCTCAGTTGTGCTTCCCCCCACATCCCTTTCTAATTAATTTCAAATTATGTCTTGCGCAATGTGATTACAAATTTAATAGTTTATGTGAATAAAGCATGATCAGATTAAGCAACAAGCATAAAATAATTTAGCAAATGAGGTTAGACAAGATAAATTCATGGTCTGAAACATCATTCCGGCCATACCTTAACAAGAGCTATGTTAGCAGGGATGACAGGAATTTCTCCACTCGCAAACCCAATTATGAGAATGTGAGCTCCCCATTTCAGAAGCCGCAAAGATTCTTTAGTGAGCTTGCCTCCAACTGGATCATACAGGACATCAATTCCCTTAAGCCTTCTAGCCTGAAGGAACTGTTTGATACTCTGAGTAACATTTTCATTACCCAAGTCCACCACATGATCAACCCCAAGAGATTTCAAGAGCTGCACCTTTTCAGCTCCCCTGACACCAGATCATGCAAAAAAAAAGACTCAACTCCAAGGGATATAGTTGTTTGTGACGTGAGACAAGGATTCACATTCAATGTGCCTCATAAAGTGTAATCTAGCTAAAACAAATTGTGACGTGAGACAAGGATTCACATTCAACGTGCCTCAGAAAGTGTAATCTAGCTAAAACAAACACAACCTTAGTAGATGGAGATAACTAGTAAAATGCCATTATGTCATTTTATGTCATATCATATGCAACCCATATATATAATAAAGTTTAAAAAAAAAATATTCACTACCTAGCAACAGCAATGACAATGGCCCCACATGCTTTTCCAATTTGCACAGCAGCAAGTCCCACACCTCCAGCTGCACCCAAAACCAACAACACCTACAACACAATTCCACAACCCACTTAACCACACAAAAAGACAGAACAATAAGCATTACCAATTACCATACAACCATGCATATTGTGGGACTTAATAGATACATACACACATACCTGACCGGAGCTCAATTGGGCCCTATGAACAAGTGCCACGTGAGAAGTGCCAAACGCCACAGCAAGTGCTCCAGCAGCAACAAGATCACAACCTTGGGGCACTTGAAACCTTAAAAAGACAACAACTTTACATTAAGAAATTCTAAAAAAACCAACATTAAAAGGTAGTAGCAGGAGCAAACGGAATCTCACAACTGGGACTGGTCAACGACGATGAACTGAGCGAAGGAGCCGAGGGCGGCGAAGGAGCAAACGGCGTCTCCGACTCGGAAGTTGGAAACTTTGGGGCCAACAGCGTCGACGAAACCGGAAAAGTCGGAGCCCGGGATGAAGGGCAAAGAGGGTTTCTCTTGGTACTTGCCCAGTATCTGCAAGTAGTTGGCGAAGTTCAAGCTTGTGGCTTTGATTCTCACTCTTACTGCAGTGGGAGAATCGAGTTGGGGAATTGGGTGATTCTTTGACAGAACTATTGGGCTATTGTTGTCTTCCAAAGATACCGTTGGATCACCCAGTTTTCTGCACAACAGTGCCTCCATTTTCTCTCTGTTGTTGTTGTCTTGGATTTACCAGAGGATTATTTCAAGTAAAAGAAAACTAACAAAAACAAGAAGAAAAAAAATGACGTCAAGGGAGTATACAAATAAAAACAAAAGAGATACAATAATTATTGGCCGAAACAAGGTTACCAACTTTCGATCAAATTCTAAATTCTAAATTAGTTAGCTCTCTTTCTTTCTACAAAATGAAGGATCAAGAAGAAAAAAAATTTAATGATTAAAAAGTAAAACTTATCAGAAACGTGTCCTATTCATAGTCGAAGTTAATATGTTGGTAGTTTTCATAATTGAAGTTAATTAAAAGAAGAAAAAAAACAAACAAAAATAGCTTAATTTCTATACCATAAAAATCTTATAGTGTGAAGTTAAGATAATATAAATTATGGTTAAATTTAACAAATTTATTATACATAAACCAAATTGAACAAATAACTAAGTGTTAGATGTGTGGGATTATTTTAATTATGATTCTATTGGACTTGAATAAAATTATTTTTACATGTTGTTTAGGGGGAAAAAATTGAATTGAACGATAATATTTTATAAAATACGCATGAATCATTTAATCCACAAGGAACTAAATTAAAGAAAAAATAATCATATATTCATAACATTTTCCTTAAATATCTTGTTTCTGGTCAAAACTAGTTAGTGTAATACTGTCAGCTTTCCGTGGCACTGTTGTTTACTTATTTCAGTGTTGCTGGTAGTTGTATTGTATTATATCCGTTTGAAAAGCATAAAGCTTGAGCTGATAGGAAATTGGAGCAATTGGGTTGAGATGATGATGGTAAGGATAGGGATGTGTTATGGGGAACTGGGTTTGCTTACCCCTTCTACTTCTACTCTTTGTTTATCCCATCGCTGCAATAACTCTACATTTTCACATCCTTCTCCTCTAATATCTCCGAACTATGCTACTCACAATCACAACAAACGATGGCATTTTCCGTGCTTGCTACCCTGCACTTCATTAAATTACTAAATGCTGAGAAGTTGATTTTAGTGGGGTATGTGAATATTCTATCTTCTGTTCTGTTAAGTCCTTTATTTTTCTCGGGTATCAGGCAGTTTTCAACAACACAAGTAAAGCATACTTCCCGCTGTATTTATAAGATGACAACTGAATAGGTGATTATAACTTATAAGTTTCATCCCTGCATCTGGATATGTATTTGTTTGATTATCTTACATTTATGAGTTCTGCATTAATTTGATTGTCATTTTTCAAACCATAATTGTTAAATCGATCAGCTTTTCTTTTTCACCATTCTGAAGTAGTAGTCATGGTAATACAAAATCAGATGTTTTCCTTTTTTTCATCTTAACCTTTGTCCATTGAAGCAGATCTTAGTGCTGTATAGATTATTAACAATGCAAATAAATATATGCTTATATGCCTCTGCACCATAGTCCCTTTTGTAGAAGCTGAGATGTCTCCAAAATGACGTGCCAGGCACTCAGCTGGTTCACTTATAGCAGTTAATACTTATTTTGAAGCTCCGGAATGTGTTGCTGCTCTGATCCTAGTTGCCCCAGCAATTTTTGCCACACTTACTACACCGAAAGTTGTTAAAGAAAATCAATCAGGACATGATAACCAAACGATAGAAGACAACAGTTCCATCAGAAATTTAGTGGCAATGAATAGGTTAACTGATCTATGCTCTCACCAGAGATTAATCAAGATGGAGTGAGGCTCAATGGCTCACACCTTATTTATTCTCTGTTCAATCCACTCAATACTTCTGTGTTAAGATCAAATCTGGATCATTAAAATGTTAAGTTGACAGAATCTAACTGCTAAGTGCCAACCTTTGTTACTAGAGATTTTCTATAAACTGGGAAAATCAATTAGCACATATTTTTTATTTATTAATTTGTTATTTAGTTATTTGTTTATTTCCTTGGATTTATGTGTTATTGTTCCCATATTCATGTTGAATGATGCAAATCTTTCCAGTAGCAATCTAAATCTGCTTGATAGCTGAGTTGAATATTGAGCATAATTGGCGATGGTTGTTTGAATAAGCAGTTATGATTGCAACTGGTGATACTGACCGAAAAGTCCCTTCATGGAATGCTGAGAGACTTTCACGAGTCATACCAGGAGCATCGTTTGAAGTAATTAAGCAATGTGGCCATCTGCCCCATGAAGAAAAAGTGGAGGAGTTCATTTCAATTGTTGAAAACTTCCTCAGGAGATTAGTGAGTGATTCAAACGAACAATATCTACAAGAGGCAATTGCATAGAAGATTCATATAATATAGGCAGATGCTAATGCAGTTTGATAAAATGGACAAAAATCACTGAAGGCATATTGATGCACACTCATTAAATTCATCAAGCTCGGTGATCTCTATCTAGAAGTTGGAAAAATGCTGATAAGCAATAACCTATAACTCATTTTTACACTATATCGCTGCTAGCTTGCTATAGTACTTGAAATCCTCTTTATGTTTACCTGAATGAATGATCTGTAACTACGTTCATATCATAGGCCATTGAACCTAACATAGACATCTCTCGGATGTAAAAAGACTTATCATTTAACAAGTAATTTCTAAATTATATATTTGATTTTGGGATGTGGATAACTGCAGGCATTGCAGTTCATGATCGAGACATTC
The DNA here is from genome assembly GCF_000004515.6 of Glycine max. Classification (NCBI taxonomy): domain Eukaryota; kingdom Viridiplantae; phylum Streptophyta; class Magnoliopsida; order Fabales; family Fabaceae; genus Glycine; species Glycine max. Next base: position 48,318,398 of record NC_016091.4, read on the forward strand.
AATTTTTGAATTGCAGTTTTTCTTTTAATTTAATATAGAATAAAACATATTAATAGACAGGATCTCGTGCAGTTCATCATCCATGATTTTGATGTTAAGCTACCTTTTTTCTTGTGTCAAAAATGTTAGCATGAAGCTATTAAAGAGAACAAGTTCTCACTGAAAGAAAATATTGCCAGTTAGAAAGAAATGTAGTAAACAACTTTATCTTTCAGCCCTATCATATCAAAGAAACTCAGCATTTTTTTTAACAGAATTATACTTAAGAATGTGAAAGTGGAACCTATTACAATGACATGTAGGTTTTGCTGGTATGCTGTGTTCAGCCAAATACAATTACTTAAAGCTGATCAATGCTTGATCAGAAAGCAGGATCAATTCCTCTGTTGAAGCTAGAATCTCCTATGCCCGGAGGAACATCAAATCCTGACATGAAGTCATCACCAAATATTATAGCACCAGCAGCTAGTGCTCCAGCACCTAACCCCATTGCAACTCCTGCAGGTACCCTCTGACCAGGAGCTGCCCTGGATGTTGACATCTCTGTGTAGCTTGGAGACAAGCCATCATTTCTTGGGAGAAAAGTTGGAATATAGCCAACATTTGATGGTGGGGGTGGTGGAGGAGGCGTTATTGTTCTAGGCAGTAGATAGCTTGGTCCAGCCACCTCATGGTAGCTTGGTTCACCCATCTCATGGTTGCTTGCTTCACCCACATATGGATCATAATAGTCTGTAGTGGCGAATGGCACTGAATGGTAGTCTGGGACATTTGTTTGTACATGATCTTTTTCTGGCTGATGAATTGAAACTTGGGGCTTCTGTGGATAGACTTGCCTTATTCCTTCCTCTATGGTCAACTGGGTACCATCACCATCATCTAAGAGCAAAATTCCTTCCTTGCTACCTACAGAACAAATTTACGGCACCAGATAATGCCAAGAATTTTCCAAAAAAACTAGGGTTAAACTTAAAGCATACCTCTCAACTTCCTATTAAACTAGGCAATCCATTGTAAGGATGCTGAAATAAGAGCTCGCTGAAAGGAGAGAAAAAATTATGATTGTAGATGTAGAAGAGCAGCTACATTGATAGGTTGTGAAATATGAAATTATCATATACCTGGGTGGGAATTTGGCTCTTTCTTTTTGTCAGAAATACGAATTAAAATATCAATGAAACCTCTTGGTTTGCTGGATTTTTTCTTTCGTAATTGGTAGCTTCCAACTTCCTTTTGCCTAGGTTTTGACACCTCAGAATTCTTTACCCGCTTGACAAGAAACTCTCTCAGAAAAACTGTTGCTGAGCCTAGAAGCTTTTCCGTGAAGAAAACGGGGTCTATACTGTAAACTTCCACGTTCAGTGCCAAATCTTGGATGTTTGACACCGAGTCATCAACAGGAATGACAAACTTGGTTCTCCATACAGGATTTGCATTCCCAGAATTAACAACTTTGGTGCAATATTTGCTATTATGATCAATCCACCCAACAGCAAACCATTGACGCTTCCAAAGTGAGGTTGAAAGCTGGAGTCCATGTGCAGATATCAAGCAGACCTCCACCCATATAATCCCCATAGAAAGTGCAGGAAAGAAAAAATGAGATGTTCAAGGGATGATGTCTCCTGTAAGCTTCTTTAGATAAGGGTTGGGCAGCAAAAGAAATGAACGTGTTTTACGTTTCGAAGGATACTTTACTTTGATATCAGAATTTTTTTTATACCAAAACTCCGTTTGGAGGTGCCCTCATGGCTCATGCCAAGTTGCTAACTTTTCCCCCCCCCCCTTGTTATAAGTGCATCATCACAGCGACAGGTATCTTCTACACTCGTATTAGGTGGGCATATGCAAAGGTAAAAAGTAAAAACTAACTACCTCAGAAAAAAATAGGCCATAGAGTGCAAACACCTTTACAATAGTTCTCTGAAGATTTTTTTTTTTTTTACCAAATTAGTCTCTCAAAAAGACAAATCCGTTATCAAATGTATTTATATTTGTCACACCACTTCTTTAGTCTTTTATACAGATACATTTTACAAGAGACTGATATGAGAAACAAAATTTTAACGGACTGACGTGAAGACACAGATCTTTAGACAGACAATTTTGGCAGTTTATTCCATATTCGGTTGTGCTCTGTACAAAAAATGTATTTTTCCAGAAGCCACAAGTTTTCCCACGTTTGCACTGAAAGCATGGGAAAAAAATCTTGCAATTACATGTTTTACCTATCCATCAATTGAATTTAGATCTACAATGAAATGACTTAAAAAATGGCAATGTTGAACCTCCTCTAGCTGATCAAGCAACAATCTTGTTCATTGTTATTTATAAAATGCAGCTTGACTCTTTTCCTTGAAGATTCGTAGGAGGGTTCCTCAATAATAGGTGGAATCAACAATAGGCAATAGCTTTCGGCCTGCACGTGTAACTGTCTATTCACCTTCCTGGATTGTTAATGGAGCAGTTCTCCTGTACATCATGGTAGTAGAGCCCAAAATGTCATTGCCAAATCCACACGCCTCAAAAAATAACCTGACAAAAGTTAAGAACATCATGTGCTGTCCACAAAGGTATAAGATCAAGCACTCTAGAGGACAATGAACAACCTTTCATTCCCCGAACAAAGGGCTGCTATGTCATAGATGTCTCTATTTGTAAGCATTCTGCAAAAGGATGAAATCATATTAAGACATTTTGAAGATTCACGTGTCTATCTGTAATGAAATAAAAATAGCAAGTACCAGCACACTACAAAGGTCTATGGCCAAGAAAAAAAGTACAATGATAACAGCATGTGATCAATCATAAAGATAACAATGCTACAACCGGTAGACTTGCATGATCAATAATTGTTAGTATGACTTTTAAAGAAGTTATGATAAAAGTATGAATGTCACTGGATGGTATTGTAAAAGCATGATTGTCAACTAATTAGAAATAATCGTTGGTGTGTAACTTTTAATAATTATTATAAAAGTTACAACAAACTTTTAGTAACAGTTTGTGATATAATAACCTGTGATCGGATGATAATGTAAAAACCTATATGTTGTCATTGCATATACTATTTACTCTTTTCTATATTAATCTTCAATCAAAATTGAAATTTCACCTCAATAACCTGTGCCAGTCTCTACCAAAAAGAAACACTAATTCTAATTGAAAAGTCGCTCCAAAATTGGCCAAGTAACTTCGACTAAAGTTTTATTTTATCCATTCAAAACAAAAGTTCTATATCTGCAACAACTGAAGCATAACAATAACTTGATGATTAAGAGTTAAGTCTCGTCCACAACTGCATACCTAACAATTTTTTTAACTATCATCTGACCAATTCCCATTCTCTGCAGGGAAGGAATAACCTGCAAGACACTGAACCAAGTTGATACACTAACTAAGAACGAGCGTTTATTCATTTTCTTTCTTTCTTTCTTTTTTCATTACCATGACATCGTAAATAGAAGCGGTGAGGCCATAATCGGAAACGGCGCGGCCAAACCCGACCAATTGATCGCGTGAAGGAGAAACCGGCATGAAAATATCCGCGATTGAAGACGACGATGAATTCTGATGGAAAACGGCGTTTACATGTTGGGGGTTGTAGAAGACGGAGACAAGAACGGCACTATGAGACAGTGCAGTGCGGAGCTTGCGGATATCCACGGGTTCGGGTCGGGTAGGGAATCGGTGGGTAGAGTGGTTGCAATCAGCGAAGAGGTCTCGGAGACGGTGCGGGTCCACATGGCGTGGGTCGGTGGAAATGTAAATTGGGAAAGGTGGTTTTGATGATAGCTTCTTCGTCTTCTCGAGCTGAGAGCTTTTGCTTGTTCTTCGCCTTACCCATTTTAATTCCATGTATTTGGAACCGAAACCCTCTATCATGTGTTTCTTCAACTGTAACTGTGTCTGGGTTTGTGCTGCGACTCTCATTATTGTCACCATTTCTGTTCTGTGTGTGCTTGGGCAACGCAAGAAGTTTGGAGTGGATAATGAAACTGGATTTTGCTACCTTTTAGGCGAGCCAGGTGGGACTCTAATTTCCACCAATGTTTGATTTTTTTGTCTTCTTTTTCTTTTCTTTACTAGAATATTTAATTAATTTCTTGTATATTATTACACTTTCAAATATTACATTTTCACATTTATTTTCACATTAAGTGATGAAAAGATATGAAATGGAATAAAAGTGTGAGGTGAAAAGAAGTGAAAATGGATAAAAGATAATAAAAGAAAAATTACTTTAGTTAAGAAATTAAAAGATAAAGTATTTAATGTGAAAATTATAAAATAATGAAAAAAATTGAGTAAAGTAATTTTTTATATTTCAACAAAAATATTTCACATTTTAATTTCTTAACTAATACTCTTACGACTTTAGCATTTTAGCATTTACATATAGAGGGCAAACAATTAAGGTTTTTTTTTTTTTGCAATTTACCATTTGGGGATAAATTTTAAAATAATACAGCCAAAGGGATAAGTTGTAATCAATGTTACTACTTCTGAATTGAAATTAATAGCATTTGTTATGATTTTTTTTTTACATTCGTAAAATATTTTATGATTTCAATTTTTTTTAAAAAAAATACCACTTTAAAGTCATAAAAAAATTATGACTTGTAAAACATAATTTTTTTTTGGAATCGTAAATAAATTTATGACTTTAATCTTTTTTGCATGTATATTTTTTTAAAAAAATTGTTATTTATTTTAATTATTTAATGAATTAATGTATGTTTTATTTTATTTAGTTTTATTTAATATTTCTGTTTTTTTATATGGTTTTGTTTAATATTTTTGTATATTATTTTATTTAATATATTTTTTATATTTAATATTTTTCTATATTTCTTAATAATGTTCTGATACAACTTCCCTCTATTCAAAGATATTTCCCCTATCCACATGTCATCTCAAAAAAAAAAAATTCTCCCACCTTTCACCCAGCATGGCTATCAAACCAATGTCTTTTTTTTTTCTCACCCACATGCCCCCATTAGATCTCTCTACTGTAAAGAATTTCTTCCTGAATATCTTTCCCCCAAAAAATAATTATGATGACCATATTTAGACACCAAAACTCCTTTTCACATCCCTTAAGTTGGTTGTAGCATCATTCACCTCCATTTACCTAACAAAGCTTCATTAAACAAGAAAATTTTTTTTATGCCTAAACCTCCCTTTGACTTTGGTTTGCATACATTACTCGAACTCACTCAAGATATTTCATGCTTTACTTGTTCTTCCCCCACAAAAATTCTCTTTACAATTTTCCAACTCCACTCAGTAACCTAAAGAAGGAAAAAAAAAAAAGGAGAAGAAGGAGGATAACACTGAGTTAATAGAGTTACCCTCCCTCTTAGGGATAAAGATTTACTTGACCACATTAAGAGTCTACTTTTTGATTTTATGGATAATAGGACTCCAAGTAGCTTCTCTTCTTGGATTAGCACCAATAAGGATACCCAAAAATAAATTAAAGGTATCTCCATGATACCACAATTGAGTAAACTGACAAAAGTTCTCAAGCTTCCTATATCCACCATCACCCCTATCAACCTACCCTTATGAAAATTCATTTCTAATCCGGACGCCATCTCAAAGCATCTCAATGTAGCCTTTATGCACATGACATTTTGCACCAAGGGCTCAACAAAGAAAAGATTATCATCTACAAACTGCATTAATGACACCTCCACATTATTCTCCCCTACTTTGTATTCTGAAAACAAGCCACCCATATGAGCCATCCTCATCAAGCCACTCAACCCTTTTGCCACCACCAAAAACAAAAATGGTACCAATAGATCACCTTGTTTTAGGCCTCTAGACATTGTAAACTATTCAGTTGGATTTTCGTTCACCAATACTGATATAGTAACAAACTCCAAGCATCCTTTCACCCATTTATTCCATGTCTCACAAAACCATAACCTCCTTAACATGTAATAAAGAAAGCTCCAACTAATTGAGTCATAAGCCTTTTCGAAATCCACCTTAAAAACTAAACAACCCCTTATTCTCCTTCTAGTATCTTCAACTACTTTATTTGCCACAAGCACCCCATCAAGCATGTTGCAACCTCCAATGAAAACACATTGTCTTTCATCAATGATGGCCTTTAAAACTCCCTTCATTTTCTTAGCCAACACCTTAATGATTACTTTATAAATGCCAAAGATATAGGTCCCAATGTCATTCAAACCTAGTGGGTTATCTACTTTCGAAATCATAGCTATGAATGATGGATTCCCCCCTCTAGGAATCTTACCATGAGCCCATAACTCCTTCATCATCAAAATAAATTCATGCTTCAAAGCCTCCCGACATCTCTTCATAAAATTGAAGTTGAAACCATCTGCCCAAGACTTTTATCACCCCCACAATCTCATACCACCTCCTTAATCTAATATTCACTAAAAAAATTGACATAACTGAGAATTTGCCTCCACACCAATTTTAGGAAAGTCCGCCCCATCTAATAGGGGCCTTTCACCCAAGGCTCATAAAATCTCTCACAAAAGAACTCCTTGATCTTGTTTTTTACTCTAGTAGAATCCTCCACCGAACTCCCATCAATCTATAACCCTCTTCATTTATTTTTTTCCTCTAGTTAACCAAAGTGTGAAAGTACTTGGTATTTTCGTCCCCCTCCCTCACTCATTTAGATCTAGCTTTTTAATACATCAAGGAACCATGCCTTTTGGAAAGTTTTTAAAATTCCTTCATCATTTGTCTTGTACATTTTATCTCATCCTCTTATAAGCCTTCATCCTCATCTTTAACATCCAGAATATGGATGTTAACAACTAACTCCTCAATCTTCTTGTTTAATTCCTCATGCTCCTCCTTGTTCTAAATCCTTAACTCCTTTCTAAGCTGCTTCAATTTTTCCTTTTGCACGAAAGTAACCCACCCTTAAGCCTCTGATTCTTTCCACTTGGTATCCATTGAGAACCTTGGAGGGTTTAGGGCACCAACCAATCACCACATTCTTCATGACAATTGGGCAATGATGTGACAGATTCCTATCCAACTCGTATTCCTCAGACACCAGGTACTTGTCCAGTCTACTCTTAGAATAAGAGTTAGACCTATACAGGTAAAACTCCTACCAATCAACGGAATATCTTCAAGCCTCATTTAAAAAATAAAGCTATTAAATGCTTCCATCTCCCTCCCACCTGTTGGATTGTTGAAGTTATCCCCTCTTTCTTCTAACTTTATAATTGAAGTTACCTTTCTTCCAAATACCCGTAATTCCCAAGAAACCAACCCCCGATAAATGATCAGTGACATCAAAAACACCTTTTTCTCCAAATAGTTAATAATCCACCAGATGAGTTGATTGTTGAATGTTGGTAGAACTCCAACTATGAATCTCCCCAAATAGATGAACACACCGTGAACGAAATTGTTTCCAAATTAGTCTCTTGGAAACATGTCAATTGGATCCCTTTTGCTCTAATAAGGTCTCTAATCCTCCTCCAATTTATCCCCCCCAGCAAATATCTCATGTTGTAGCTTAGAACAATCATGAGCACATCTTGCCATCCCTTTCAATGTTGTTGTTTCCCAGGTCTAGTTTCTATCTAACATCTCTCATTCCCATTTCAAATATTCTTTCCTCCATTTTTCTTTATCACATCTCCCTGTAACCCCCATAACCTTTTTGCCTCAGCCTAGTCATCCTTAACAACCAAGGAACTGCTGTGGAAAGACCTAGCCTATCTTTATTTAGAGACTCAATCCCTCCTAAAATCTTTTAATTTTTATTTTTTGTACTTCCTTCCGCTTTCCCTTTAGCACCTATCCTATAGTTGTAACTGGGCCCTCCCCACCTTCTCCCACCCCTGTCTCCTTTTCATTTGTCAAACCTTTCGTCTTCTTACTTGTCGCTTTGTGAGAGCATGATGCCTCTGACCCTTTCCTACCCCTTCTGTGTTTCATTCCATCACACATATGTTCTAAACAGAGAGACCTCTGTTGTATCTGCTCAACAAATCCCAAAAAAGTGGATTTGTTTTTGAATTCTAATAGACCCTTCCTCCCCCACCTCCCTGCATACCATCCTTACTTGGCCCTCAGATTGCTTTTCTGTACCATCAGCATTAAATGCTTGACAAAGACTATCTCCATTACCCAAACTACCCTCCTTGCTAACGTCCACTTTCGTTTTTCCGTTCACCGTCGCCGGCAATCGATCACCCTCCGGTTTCTTTGTCCTCCATATCTTCCTCCTTACCTAGACACTCTGAAAAGCTAGATTTATAACCCCTATGATTGATGAGCCATCAACTGATCTGAGTCTCTCTTCACCATAGCATGTGTCAATAGTAACCCTTTGTATTTCCATCTCCTCTACGATCCTCACTGTATAAGACCTCCCTTCAATCTCAGACATCTGGTTGTGCAAATATTTTTGTAAAGAAAGTGTGAATAAGAACTCTGGCATACTCTAAATTTGTCATGTTTAGAGTATCCTCATCCACTGATAGCATCTCCCCCATTATCTCTACCATATTTTTAAAGCATTGTGGATTCCAGATATGGAGTAAAATGCCAACAACATGTATCCTCACCTTTTGGTTTCCTGTGGCTTGCTCTAGAGACCACGGTACAATATATTCAAATATCTCTTTAAGCCACTCCTTTGCTCCATCAATCATGTTCTTCAAATCCTCTCCCACCAGAGGACTCAATAAGACTAGGTTATCCCCTAACCTCGTAGATACTAAGTTTAGTCCTTCCATGAAAAATAGCTCTTGAATACCCTCCCTTTGTATAGAGACATGTGTTCTTTAACCACTCCAAATGAGTTGCCTCCACCATGATGACTTGTTCATGTCTGTCACCCTTTCTGCTGGTTTCACCAAAATGTGTTTTCCTCTAAATCCGTCACATGCAAAAAATATCTGGAACCTGGTTGCTTTGGACTTGACTTAATTATAAATATAAATATATACACATCTAAAAGCAAAGGATTAAAGTAAAGAAGAAACTTTTCTATAACCTAAACAATAGTTTTATGTCTACAATACACATACAAACATATGCAAAAATCTTTGTGTCATAAGAAAAACTAAATGCTTGCACGTTAATGAAAATAAAAGTTGAATTATTTGTGTCATTAGCTATGAGCCGATCAAATCTCCTGAATGAGAATATGTACACCATGTCCCGGTTCTACAATCATTCTATATGCCGGAGAATGCCTATAACTAGGAGACAAAGAGAAGCTAAACTTGGAGATGATAAGTGCTAGCACAACCTTCAATTGAACCATTGCAAAGTTCTTTCCCAAGCACAAGCGAGTACCCAATCCAAATGGCACATAAGCATGTGGAAACCTGCAAGCCTTGGAGACACCCTCGCTAAACCTTTCTGGTTTAAACTCATTTGCATCTGGTCCCCAAATTTCAGGATCTCTATGCAGTGTTGGGATCAGAGTCCATAAACAAACGCCTTTAGGAACATTGAGGTTTCCAATTTGGATATCTTCATATGCCTCCCTTGAAACAAAGGCTGCTGGTGGGTATAAACGTAGCACTTCTTTAATCACCATAGCCACCTGTAAACAGCAATCAACCAGAATGAAAAGGGTTTATAAAGTGTCAAAAAATGTGAAATCAAGTGGGATTTGAGGCAAGTTCTTCCTCCTTTAGAGAGGGAGAGTACATTTGTATGTAGTGAGGAAGAAAATGGTTTATTTCTTAGTGGATTGTCAAATTTTAACATGATAAGCTTATGTTCATAACTTTTGTTTATCTTTTTTCTTAGTAAACAATAAATAGGTACATTACAAAAGAAAAAAAGTAATTTCAAAAGTATATATGTATATGACTTGACTTGACCTTTGTTAACATATATAGAACATGTTTGGTTTGCAGTTGTGAAATTACGTTTGAGGCAAAAGTAATTTTGTCAACAGATGAGTACTGTTGCTTTTGCATTCGTTTTACTTTTATCAATTGGATATGCATTGGAACACACGCATCGTAGCATTTTCAACTGCAAACCAAAGATACACCCAGTCTGTTGTCTAATAGAAATTAAACTTAGTATAACATTAGGGATCCATACTAACATACAAATACAACAAGCTAATATAGTATAAAAAAAAATACATATTATCAATGACATGCAAGACTAATTATATGCTTCCACAAAATCAAACTGCATGTGTACCGTTTTCAACAGAGGGACAGAATCTGCATCTGGTACACCATTGGGGCAAAGTTCAGCCACCTCAGTCCTTATACGGGTCTGCCATTCAGGGTGCAAAGCAAGAAGCATCAGACACCAAGAGGCTGCAACAGCTGTGGTTTCATGGCCAGCAAAGTAAATGTTTTTGCAGTTATCCACAATGAAACGCTTGGAGAAGTCCTTCCCCAGACTCTGATCAGTCATTGCTGCTTCCAACAGCAACTGCATCAAATCCTTCTCTGATGAGGATGTCCCTGAGCACTCCCTCTTGCGTTCCTCCACCAACTCCCAGATCAGTGACTCTATCTCTTTCTCCAAACTTGCTATCTCGTTTTGCTTCTTTGACGACAAATGCTTCAGTTTGTCACTGCCATTAATTAATAATCAGTAAGTTTTAGACTACAATTAAATTCACCATTCTTAGTTACTTTGTATAAGGCTTTAATGACACACTCAATGTTATATAGATTTTAGATAAAGCTAATTAGAAATTTAATACTTGTACCACACATTATATGATGGTTTTTGGTTTAACTTAAGTGGCACTCGTGAATTCAAGTGTCACACATACAATTATGCATATGTACGTGTATGAATGTAAGAGTTGTACTATAAGATAGTGGAGTTTTAAAAGAGAAAAATGTATTTTAAGTCTCCCAAATTTTGGGCAAATTTAATTTTAATTCTTATATTTTAAAAATAATAGTGGTTTTGGTGGCTCTCGTATTCTTATAATGTGGTAGCTATGGTTCAGAGTCCTGTACTTTATTTTAACTTGTCTAAAGATAATATCTAACATAATTTAAAATACAATAACTAAAATCACCATTTTTAAAATGTAAGAAGTAAAACTAACTTTGATGAAATCTTGAGTGACTTAAAACACATTAGAATAATACAGCATTGGCATACCGGAAACTGCTGAGCCCAAAAAGGAAGCCACCATGCTTGGACATGGCCTTCTGTATGCTTCTAAGCTTTGAGAAGACTTCTTTTCCCTTGGAATAAGAATGGCCAAAGCAAACCCTTGAAATAACATCAGCTGAGAAGCCCCTCAAATCTACATCCACTTTAACTTCAGCTGTGGCACTTCCTTTGGCTCTCAATAAATTGCTCCCATTTTAGTAGTAATGGCTGTGCTGACTCTATCATTAGGCCCACCATACCCTGCCATAGTTATTAGGAATCAGAGGTGAAGAATTGGTGAGGGAAAAAGAAGCTCGAGAGCTTGAAGATTGAAAATGCTCAAAAGGAATCATATTGAAAATTAATAAGATGAGAATTATACAATGGGGGACTCTTATACACAGAGCTAATTGGATTAACCATTCCTAACTAATTTTGTAACTTCCTAACTCACTAACTTTCTATTACCTCTATTAATAGTGATGAATTTCACTTCAGATACACTGTTGACTGTCCTACCACGTTTTCTTTCTGCTCACCAAGGATCATTTATTTAATTTTTTCTTTTATACAACAACGACGACGAAGATTAAACTTAAATTTCCATACATACTATCTAAACTTCATTATTAGACCAATTCTACTGGATTGGATCTTATTTTTAATTATTCAAAGAGAGGGCGAGTCTTAGCACAGTGGTAAAATTATGCTTTGATAAAGTTGATCCATGTAGCCGATCCCACCTAGTGGGATAAGGCATTGTTGTTGTTGTTGTTGTTGACTGATTGAATCTGAAAACAGCTTCTTTGCATATGCAAGAGGAAGGTTGTATACATTGACTCTCCCTCATATCTTGGAATAACTAGAAGCCTCATGACACTGGAATACTTACTTTTAGACATATATTCAAAGCCTGGCTAGATTATTTGGTTGATAACATAAGCTCTGCGACGGTTCAGGTGGGGTACTTTCCTATAAAGTAAACAGGTATAGAGGGACTTCCCTATCCATGCTTTAATTCACTTTCATTTCCCTCCAAAGAATTGAATTAAAAATTAATTTCATCTTCTAGATAGAGCAGGTACAATTGCTACTAGCAGGTGATAATTTTTTATGTGGGGCAGGCACTGCATATATGTGCAAATAATGTACTACTATACTCTTCTAGAAATATGTCACAAAGCAAGTTAGGTACTGAAAATAGGTAAAATTACCAGAAGAAGGACTGCATGTAAAAACAAACCAAGATAATTGTTGTCTTAAAGACAGAGGGGGTGCTCACAAAAATTTATCGTTTATGATAGAGTTAACTTGAAAAGTGTACTTTAGATAGTATGGACATCACAAGGACATGAATATATGATACCGGATATATATACCAAATTTTAAAAATTACTAGTATAAGATAAAAATAAATATAAACACAATGCATAAATTAGTATAAAATAAAAATCTTAAAAATACGAATTATTATAGTTATCGTAAAATAATAAATCTATTTAATTATTGTGGTACTCCTATTTGTTACATTAATATAAAAAAAATATAAAATATAATCAGAAGTATTTAAATTGTTCCTAAAATGTCTACTTACAAATACATAAACGTATATATCCAAGACAAATAAGACTTACACAGATAATTAAGTTGAGGTATTAACAGATATATAGTTACAAATTTATATATACCTTAACTTTGTCCATGAAGAACTCAGCTGCAACAAGTTTCCTCTGTTGGGCCCAACTGAGCCCGTTGGCTCTCAAAATGCCATTGCCAAGCATAGGAGCAAGTTTGTTTGTTATATAAGTAGGCTTACCCAAATCCAAAGTGATGCACTGATTCATTTCTCTCACTAGATCTGGTTGGTTCACATACAGGTGTTGCTTCATCCCTGTGGAGTAAGTGTACAGTAGACCTGCATGACCAGATATTCATATTCATGTCTCCAAATCATTAATTGTTAGATGCATAATGCACACCATTTTGTACAAATTTTGATCTTATATACTCACTCGAGACTTATGTATAAGAAAAAAATGATCCGGTATGTTGGATTTAAATATAAATAAATATAATTAATTTTGTTTTATTTAATTTTATTATTTCTAAAACATTTGTTATTGAATTCTAATTCTATTTTTAATGTCTTATTTTTATTCATGATAATAAGTTTGAATGAATGATATTTTAGAAATAATCTTATCTTGAGATTTAGAAAATTAAATGATGTCAAATAATTTTTTTAATCAGTGTAAAAATAATTAATTATTTTTACTTATATATTAATTTAAAGAAAATAATAATGATAAAGACACTCAATGTTAGTCCTATCATTTAATGGCCCCCATTTTAGATAACCCCGATGCTATGCTCTCCCCATTGGAGAAGTACAAGTAGCAATACATTCATTAAGATTTTTTTTTTTGTTTAAGGATCATGTATTAAGTATTAACAATATAAAACAATTTTAGATTGTCAACCAATAACAAATTATTATTGTTGTAATTTAAAAAATGATTATTATAAAAGTCAATCATAAATGATGATTATAAAATTGTTTAAGTCTCATTTTTTTATTTAATGTATCTTTGTGATTTTATAGTTTTTAATAAATTTATAATGAAAAGTGGGTTAGAAGAAATATGATAAAAAAAAGGTTTTATTAACTCTTTCAAAATTGTATATGTATATGTTTTGAGTATAATTTTTTCGTTCAATAAAGAAAGAAAGAGAAAATAGAAAGTATGAGAGAGAATAATTAATAGGATAATAAATAAGATAAATCTTGACTTGTTATATATAGACTACAGCATAGGCCCATGAGTACCCAAATTGAAACACAACAACAGCTGTAAAGTTGACAACTACAAATGTATAATAAGAATTTTGCAGATCAGTCTAAATATAGAAGATAAGATACTCATGTATCTTCTGGACCCCACATTGGTCAAACTTATTATCTGTCTTTATTAGTTATGTTTTTTTCTTAATTTTTTTTCTTTTGCATTTAATTGCATATACCTTAAGAATAAAAATTCAAGGGAGTTGCTATGCATATACAGAAATCTAAAAAAATTGGTACAATTATTTTTTTATCAATAGTGGAATGAGAGAGAAGGGAAGAAAAAGCTTCTCTCAATAGTAGTTCCAAAACCTTTAAATTTTCAAAAATGTCATAGAATTTGTCAAATTTCAATCCAATTTTTGTAACAAAATATGGATTGTAGCAACAAGTGAAGAAACCTCTTGTTTTTTTGTTCCGTAAGTTGCAAATACAGGCAAGACAATTATACAAATGATCAAACAGGAAGGATACAATAACTGAAATCATAAATAATCGTCAATTACAACTTAAAAATGAAAGATTTATATTGTGTAGATTAATTCAAAAAAATTGAAAATGTTTAACCATAATGCATAAATTACTTAAAAGAAGATGAAAAGGATATGATCCTTCTTTTCTGGTTCATCATCTATTATTGGCTTTTAAAAGTGTCAAGGTCATGTTTACTTTAGAAAAATCTCGGCTTTTTCTCTGCCATCCCAATCCCAATCTCAATTTTTCCCACTTGCAAACTATATACTCCACCATAAAGACGAGACGAACGAGGAATGTTCAAAAAGATTGCTGTCATGTCTAAAACTCAACCAATTCGGTAACACCAAATGCATAAACACAGGGCTTTTTTGCCCCTTGGATCTTGGTTCACCATTAAAGAAGAAAACATTGCAAAAACTGAAAAAAAAAAACGTGATAGCACCATGTCTTGTTGAAATTAGTGCTCCAACAGAGTTGCACATTTAGGCACAGATGCACCTAGCTAGACTTTCGGCAAAAGTTAATAACCTATCTTTAAATTCATGATTGCCAAATTTTGAAACTATTTGACACGCCCATAGTTTTTTACTCCATACTTTAGGATAAATTTCTTCCTAAATTCTTATTAAGAAAAGAAAATAAGAAGTTAAAATCAATTGAGGGTGTATTTGGATTATAATTCTGTTGAACATAATCAATGGTTTTTTTTTCAGTAGTGTTGTTCTTTTTTGGTTATGTGCTTTGGAAAGTGTGAACTAATGTTTGGAGCTTCAGAAACGACAAATTAAACGCAGCCGTTATAGTGCATGTTTGGATTGGTGGTGAGCTGAACTCACCATGATTTTTGGAAGCAAAAATCATAGAGTCTCACCATGATTTCTCACCACACTAGAGAGTAGCTTTAAGGCTACCATGATTTCACACGGCGGTTCCAAACACGCTCATAACCTGTTTGAGTGGTTGAGAAGGAGGGTTTAAGGGGAAGGAATAAGAAAAAGAAAAGTGGTGAATTCGAATTTCCTTAATAACATTGGCTTCATAAAAATAAAAAAAAACTTATAACCTGTTTGGTTCAGCATTTGAGGCAAAAGATCCCAGTCCATTGAGAAGCTAAAAAGTCTAGCTTCTCTGCCTTTTGAAATTCTTGACGCAAAAATCATAGGATACTCACGTCTTAGACGAGTAAACAAGCATACACTTATACACTTCAACTTTTAAAGAAATTAGATGAGAACACTTATATAAACATAAGTCCTTAAGTTATTTCTTTATTTTCTTCTGTTAAGAATAAATTTATTCAAACAGGTCTAAATCTATAATAAAAAAATGCAGAATTTTTTAACCAGGTTTCTAGTTATCCAACATCCTCAGCACCAGATTTGTTTACATACATAAAACATTTTAAAAAAAATGGTAAAGATTAATAGATCAAAAGTAAGAGAAGGGTACCATATTGTTTCCTCCAGTGTTCAAAATAGGGGAAGAGGGTTGCAGTGTAGTCATGTGCTAGAAACTGATCAGAAAGGTCGGAGTTGCAAGTGGAAGCAGCTTTGGCCTGAGATTGAATTCTTTGCATATCAGGCAGATTCCCATGTAGAAAAGAAGGTGGAGGCCCTTTTATACCTTGCATTTGTAGCCTCTTCCTCAACCTTTGAGACTCATGCCACAAATTACCATACACAGAAAGAATCCAGCTTAGAATCCCCACAACAGCAACTGAAAAAACCAGTTTCATTGCCAGAAAAAACTCCTCCATATCTCTCCCTTCCTTTCTTCTGCCTCTTGCTTACACTCTTGTAATCTAAGTGCTACACAACACATAAAAACTATAACTAATGTGTCAGGGAGCAAAAAAGCTGATTACTTTAGCCAGTTGCAGAGTTTTATTATATGTATTAGAGCATAGAGAAAGGGGTGGGAGAGAGATAGAAAAGTGGTTTCTGTCCAGTAAGAGGTGGTGAAAGAATCTATAAATGCAATCGGGGAATGAATCGCTAGGAAAGTAGACAAGAAGCTGAGAATAAGGACTACAACAGGAGGAGCCACTGACATATGCAAAAGCTTTAAATATATGCATGAATGAATGTTACTGTGATATTATATTATAGACAAATGATAAGAGTCTCATAAGAATATTAGTAAAAGAATTTAAACTATAAATATTTTTATTGAGGTAAAAATTATATTATTAGTAAAAAAAAATTGTTTTTTATATCATTTACATAATAAATATTTTTTTTTAATTTTTATTTATGTTAGGACACTAAGACTCTATATTATATGTGCACATGCTTTCATGAGTGGAAACTCCTATGATAATTGACCACGAGTCAAATGATTTAAAGGAATAAGCATTTGTTTATTCATTAAATTAAATTATTATAAGTAAATGTAACAAATTAAGGAGATATTTACAAGTTATATTATTTTTATATCATGTATTATTAATACATTTTACTCAATAAAAATCATATATGATATAACTTATCAATAAGTTATAGTCCAAGTAATATTAAAGTTAATTTTTTAAATAAAATTTTGAATTCAAATCTTATAGATAAAAAATATATTTGGAAGAAAAAAAATTATTAAAGGTGATTTTTTATTTTCCGACGTATATTTGTTATTAACAAAATTGATGAGTTCGTTGACACTAATATTATGGATAAAAAAATATAAGATATAACTGGAGTTACAAAACAAAATGACTGTATAAAAAACTAAAAAGTATATTATATTTATAATGTTTTTTTTTATGATATGCGAACTTAGTAACTTTTATTTGGCAATGCACTGGACGCTATTGGTAGCATATTCCTTTCAGCTTTAAAGCTAAAGAGATACCAAAGTACAGCGTACTTGATGTAGAGAGATCGTTCCTATTCGTCTTTATTTATTTTTTTCTCTATGTCAAGTTTCTGTATATTATTTTGGTAAAGAATGATATGTGATGCTTGGTTTATGAAGTGGGGGAAACTTAATGAACTTGTTGTTGATGACACCTCCCCTGTCCTCTGTCGATTATTTGGTGTGATGCTTGGTTTATATGTTTAATTATATATTTAAATAAACTGTAAAAAAATATACATATATGTTTATATATATATATATATATATATATATATATATATATATCTTCGAATGTATAATAATAATAGTAATAATAGAAACAATAATATATCTATTAATTTATACTTTTAATTATTAATTTAACAATTTTTAAAAACAATCAAATTAAAAAATATAGATATATAAGTAAATTAAAATTAAACATAATTATTATTTTTTTGCTGAAGTTTCTCTGATGAAGACAAAAGTATTAATTAATGTTATTAATATAATATTTATATAAATGCATAAATAAACCAATTTTCTTCTATACAACATTGATTATTATAATTATTAAATATAATATATATTAATTTAATATTATATCATCATACTTTTAAAAATATTTGCAAAAAACCTTTATATCCCATGCAAAAGCTAATCATAGAATACAACATTCATAATTAGTGAATAGGTTAAAAAATCACTAACCTCGAGATCTTTCATGAGTACAATGCTTTATAGACATAGTTTTGTACCAATATTAGTAAAAAAAATGTTATCTTAATGAAATATTTTTATGGCAAATTAACACAACATTAAGAACATAAGAAGAATAATAAGTTTTTCACTTTAATCATTACAAAGTCTCAGGAAAAAAACATGCAAAACCTTTAAAAAAAAATGGAGAAGCTACTTCAAATGTAAGGATAACAATAAAATTTCATTTCATCAAATAAACCTTTGGATTTCAATTACATTGTCTATCATGCAATTAGTCTCAATGGAATCAAACATTTATTATAAAGGGTAAATAGATTTTTGAACTAACATCTATAATTTTAAATGATTGAGATAGTAAATAACAATACTGATAATTATACAAAAATTTTAAACTTACACAACAATGCAAACCTACACTACAAACATCAGTTTTGGACCTCCACTTGACTATTTTTACCTTTTATACAACATCAGTTAAAACACTAAGAATTGGTTTATGGGAATGTACGTGTAAAAATGAAAACCCTAAAATTAAAAAATTCACAAAAAATCGATGCTCATAAATAGAATGAGAAAAAGATAAGATGAAGGTACCAATATACTAATTAGTTACCAACCAAAAATGATGTTGAAAGATGGAAAGGAACAAATGGGAAAGATGCTAAGGAAAAATCAATTAAAGCCTTAGAGGAACAAGATGTGAAGGTTGAAACTCTTAAGGAATGAGAGGGTGAAACTTACTCAACAATGACTTTTGCTTTAGGGAGACAACTCTGTAAGAGTTGAAAGAAAGTTGGAGGCAAATAGTTGTGATGCTAGGATAAGGGTTATGTTAAGGTTAAAATGAAAAAAAAAAAGAATATATTGATGGTTGATAAAATAGACTCCAACATGACTATATTGATGGTTGGTAAAAGAATATACTAGTGCTCAAACCAACTTCGGTCTATTTATTGGGACTTTTGCTAAAAGATTTTGTTCCTCGTATATTTTTCAACATATGCATATTTGCCCATATGATGTTCTGAAAAAAGATAAATGCTTATTTCAATTCCTTCATGAGAAATTAACAATAAAATAAATAGTTTATTTCTCATATTGATGGTGTCTCTTCCACCATTTTTTGCAAGGCATTGACCATCTCATCCTCAGATTATAAAATTGGTGGTGGTGATTTATTAGTAAAAGAAAATGGTTACCTTCTACATGTTCACCATTCATCATTTCAAAATATTTGAGATGGGGTATTAACTTTTGACGTAAGATGTAAGTAATTTGTATTAGGTACATCATTGTATGAAATAGTTTAGAGAGTCATGTAACCCTTTTCACGCTCACGAGCAACCTCCACAATACTAATATATGTGTGAATAAATGTGAGCCCTGATGTGTGAGTACCATGTCCTTCAACTTTGTAGAATTAAACTATTTTATTTTTTATTTTTTGCTTAGCCCACACCATTGGTTTACATGGTGTAGTTGTGGGCTCTTGATCGAATTGTTTTACCCCTGAATTAATGATTGGTTTGTTTCGTTTAACTATCGAATCACTTATATCCTAATTATTGGCATAATCAATCCCATTGAAACAATTTATAATTTGAGCTTTCTCTCATACTTTTAATTCCATCCTTTGCCAATTAATGAAGGTTTTTTTTTTATGTGTAGCTATGCAAATCTCCCTTCTTATTATTGGCACATGCATTAATTATGGATATATCATTAATTTGTTTGGTAAGTGTTGTTGCCTACTTTACTGTCTCATTATGATTTTGTGTTGTCTTTTCATGTTGATGGTGGACATCTACCGAAGTTGTCATTGCCTTCACCACACATTTGTGAGTCACGCCATCATAATAGTCACAACTAATGCAATTGATGTGCATTCCTTCACTTTCAACCTTATACCAATGCCTACTTAGATACACTTTGCTCGCAACTAAATGTGTCAAGTTTATTTCAATACAAACCCTACTAGATCTCCTCATTTCTACCTTTATCAACTTCCTCGTTGCTAATACCACGACTAGTAAAAAATTTCATCATTCTACACCAGATTTAGACTATGGAATTTGATTCACACCATGGTATAGTCAACCTTCACTATAGGACAGACGAAATATAGACTCTAGTTTGTGATTGTTAAGTAATGATCAAATATCATCCATGGGCTTTTATGTATCACCATTTTTTTGCCCTTTGCTTTATCAAACTCTATCACATAAAAACTACAATCCACATGCATGATATTAAAAGCCTTCTAAGTGCCATCATTTTTCAGTCTATCCTTCATTGTATTCAAACCAACAATCTTTCACAGGACTTTAATCACAAATGAATTCTATCAGGGGTTACACAATTCCTAAAAACTCGACTATCCAAGAATACCTTAAGCAACAATCGATCTCTTCCCTTGTGTACCATGCAACCATCTTTTGTGCAAAAAGAAAATCTCGCATAAGTGGACTTGGCTTATTTTGATGGACCTTGTCCTAAAAAAGTTATTCTTTTCGTTCTATTAACTTTCACCATCTTCTTATTCAACTGACTTCTGTGTTGTCTTCTCTAAAGAAAATCCCGACCAGTGTCATTTTGCGAAAAAACACAAATCCTTCCGTATCATAAAATGTCTAGATTCAATTATATAAAATCCCATCATTCACCAATGCAATCAACAAAAATAAAAAATAAATCAAAATAATAAACACATAAAGAAGAAAGCGATGATGACTTGATTAAAATAAAAAGAAAAAACACCAAGACCTGGTAAGATATTCAATTTCTCTTTATTTTAATTTACATATTTATAAGCGCTCGCAAAGCAGTGAGACTCGAGAGACAAAGAGAGAGAATCCAAATTCGGATTTTTGAAACGGGATCGACTCCATTTCTCTTCTTCTTCTTCACTGTCACACACACTCACACACTCCTTTTCCATCGTTTCTCCCCACCGATTCACGAAACCCTAATTTTTTTGGTTCCTCTTCCGGGGAGCGAAGATTTAGGGTTAGATTGAGCTGAGGTGGCAGATGCAGCAGCATCTCCTCTGAGAAAAATGGAAGGTGGCAGGAGAATTACGGTGAGTCCTCGACCTTGCTGCGGCCGCAGAATCGTTGCCGCAAAGAAGAGACCGCGTGCGAACGATGGCTTCGTCAACAGCGTCAAGAAACTCCAGAGACGCGAAATCAGCTCCAAGCGTGATCGCGCTTTCACCATGAGCGATGCTCAGGAGAGATTCCGGAATATTCGCTTGCAGGTCCCATTCTCTTAACCCTTTTTTTTAATTCACTTTTAAAAAAGTTTGTATTCGAATCCTCCGACTGTGAATGGAATATTTGGTTAGGGCTGTAAAAAATTTCTGGTTGGATCGGACTTGGAAGTCGTGTGTTTGTGTTCTGTGATACCTTTACCCTAACTTCGAAGCTAAAGTTTTTAAACAAATTAGCAGAATCTTGTTTTTTGTTGGTAATTTGTGATAGTTCAGGGCCTGCAGATTATTGATGGACTGAAGCATTGTTTCTTTGATACAGAATGACTCTGTCGACTGTAGTTGACATAAAGTTTGTGTTTGGTTTCAGTAACTCTTTTGTTGTGTACTCTATTTGTATTTGGTGATTTAACAGGTGGTAAGGACTAGACCACTGACCCTGCCGCCTGATTGTGTTTTCAATATTCCAGTCCGATACAACATGGGATAACTGGGATAGAAAAGTGGTGTGGCGTTTTTGTTTGTATCAATCCCCCTATGCTTGTGTGGGGTATATTACATTTTAAACTTTTGTTTCTAGTGGTATAACAATCCTGCATTGCTTATTCTATTTTAAATCATTGATGTTGAAGAGTCTTCTGTTCCTCTTTTATGATAGTGAGATGTGTACTTTACTGTACGTACGTATGCCCATTTCCCTGCACTTGTATATGTCTGATGGTTCTGTTTACAGGAAGAATATGATACACATGATCCAAAAGGTCCTTCATCTATGGTGTTGCAATTTCTGAGAAAAAGATCAAAGATTATTGAGATTGTAGCAGCACGCGATATTGTTTTTGCTCTTGCACAATCAGGTGTTTGTGCGGCATTTAGCCGAGGTAGTATTAGTATCTGCTAATTGTATGCTTTTTTAATTCCATTTGTGACTAAAATGGACATATTGTATATGTGACGTCACTGATGTGTTTCAACTGTTTGATGCAGAGAACAATCAACGGATATGCTTTTTGAACGTCAGTGCTGATGAAGTTATAAGAAGTCTGTTTTATAACAAAAATAACGACTCACTTATCACAGTTTCTGTATATGCTTCAGACAGTTACAGTTCTTTGAAATGCAGAAGCACAAGGATCGAGTATGTATTGTTCTTTGTTTTTTGTAACATTTACTGTTACTCCCAGTAATCCGGGATAGCAGTGGGCCACAAAAATGCTATAGTGGGATAGCTGCTATTCTGAAATCTTTTATATAGTTTATATAATGTATAGGTTGTCAATAGCGGCAAATAGTGCTATAGTGCCGGAGTGCCCCCTAGTCGCTACAATAAGAATGTAGCGTCTTGGTTTACTGGTGTGGCATTGTAGCTGCTATCCGCCTATCCTGGAGTGGAATAGTGGGTGCAATTGCGGTGGTGGAGTGGGAACAACTCCAAAAGTTGAAAGAAATCCCTAAAATGCCCTTATTTCATGACTGGAATGGGGGGTATTTTGGGGATTTTAGTTGTGCACGAGCCTTCAAAGGGGGAAATACCCTCGACAAGTTATTTGTCCCTCCTAGTCTCCTGTCCGTGTGATGTAGCCTCTGTTTCCAGTGACCCACTTTGTTTCCCAGCAATCCTCTCTGTTTTCCGGCAACCTACTGTTTTCCTCCCCCCCAATCCTGCAGGCTGAAACCCATTTTCCTTCTTCATTCTCTTCTTCTTATGCCCGCTTTTTTTCTTCTCTCCTTTCTTTTCTAGATAGGAATCGTAAATCAGGATCTTCTAAATCCAAGTCGTCTTTATCATTTTCACCACTATTGTAGATTTTGTTTTTGGAAATTGAAATCCCAAAAGTAGCCCCCCCAAAAGTCCTAATCTCTCTGTTCAGAGGGACTTTTTGGAACCAACACAAAGCCATTATCCTGTTCACTGCAGCTGCTATTCAGCCTGCTATTTGGTCTGTGGCTATAGCCACTACATTAAACTGCTCTGCTTCAGTGTTCAGGGGCCACTCTGCCCTGCTATGCACAATAACATGTTATTTGAGCCCTGCTCCTCACTCTCAAAAGAGAAGGATAGAGAAAACAAAATTGCTCAAGTTGCACAATAACTAAAAGAAAAGCAGTTGGATGCCCAGGTTTGAATTGTGTTCTATGCTAAGATTTTGTGTCATTGTCAGATATATAAGGAGGGGTACACCAGATGCTGGCTTTGCTCTTTTTGAATCTGAGTCTCTGAAGTGGCCAGGTTTTGTAGAGTTTGATGATGTAAATGGGAAGGTATTAACATACTCTGCTCAAGACAGGTATGTGTTTTACTGTTCTGATATTTTTGCATGGGGATATAATTATGTAATATGTCAAGGCTTCTTGATGGTGATACTTGTCTTTCTTTTTAATCCTGTAGCATATACAAGGTATTTGACCTAAAAAACTATACAATGCTGTACTCTATTTCTGATAAAAATGTCCAAGAGATTAAGATCAGGTAATTTTTCTTACCGTGCTTGTATTATTTTTACTTTTAGAAAACACTTCCATCCATAGATGTGATGTTCTATGGTCAATTGGTCATGCACAACTTTCTGAAATTATATCACATTAACTATTAAATTTTTAAGAATATATTAGTTTTTTCTACATTTTATAGTTTCTTTGGGCGATCCTGGTTTCTATACAGACTCCTTTGCTCTTGTTTGATGATTTTATTTTAGCCCGGGAATCATGTTGTTGATTTATGCTAAAGCAAGTAGCCATGTTCCGCTTAAAATCCTTTCAATAGAAGATGGTACTGTTTTGAAGTCATTCAGCCATCTCCTTTATCGGAATAAGAAGGTAGATTTTATTGAACAGTTCAATGAAAAGCTACTCGTAAAGCAAGAAAATGAGAATCTCCAGATTCTTGATGTAAGTAATTTTCTCCTTTACGTGCATTGTGTATACATGATTCTACATCCAGTCATCTGACTTGTAATTAATTTTAGGTTCGGACTTTTGAACACACAGAAGTTTGCAGAAGTGAATTTATGACACCATCTGCATTTATTTTTCTATATGAGAACCAATTGTTCCTGACATTTCGAAATCGAACTGTGGCTGTGTGGAACTTCCGTGGAGAGCTGGTAACTTCTTTTGAGGATCACCTCTTGTGGCATCCTGACTGCAACACCAACAATATATATATAACCAGTGACCAGGATCTTATCATATCCTACTGTAAAGCTGATTCTGATGATTCATTGTCTGAAGGAAATGGTACTTTCTGTATTTTTTTTTTCCTGTCTGCACTCTTCGTAATTTTCCCTTTGTAATTTGCCTTGTGATGGAAGGTACAAAGGGAGATATATTTTTTTATAGTTGTAGCTTGAGCACCAGACCAAAGAGTTAATTTAGCTAAATGTTTCACATTTTGACTTAATACGTTAAAATGTAAAACATGATAGCTAATCGTATTAAATATAGTTTTCAATGTGGTGTCTGTGATCATTATATATATTTTGCAAAGGAGCAACTAAAGGTGCATTACTGATGGGCTTTGTTTCTTTTATGCAGCAGGTTCCATCAACGTCAGCAACATCTTAACTGGCAAGTGTCTGGCCAAAATAAGAGCAAGCAACAGCTTTCCAGTGGATAACAATTGCAGTTGCAGTGACAAACCTTCTCGTAGCTATTGTTGTAATTCAAAGAAGAGAAAACATGGCTCCAAGATGAGGAGCACAGTTGCAGAAGCTTTGGAAGACATTACTGCTCTCTTCTATGATGAAGAGCGCAATGAAATCTATACAGGCAACAGGCTTGGGCTAGTTCATGTCTGGTCTAACTGATGAATGTAGTATTGAATTTACTGTTGCCCTGTGTTATTCTTATTGGATTTTCATAGTGGGTACATTGATTATTCTGATCTGCTATTGAGAACTTTTGGGGGATGTAACTATAAGTGACTTTGAATCATTCAATTTTTTTTCCTTGTCATTTACGCCTTAGGCGAGTTTGTTCTGTAGTTGTAAGAGTTGTATGAAAATATGTCGGTAACTCACCGGATGTTGCTTCTGCTGTAATCTATATTTTACATTAATGGAGCGGCTTCGATGGAATGTAGCATGTGAATTATGCCAAATCTGTTCTCTTTCTTTTTCTCCTTTTGCCCCTCGTGGCATAGTGGATTGATTCATAATTCCTTTGCACACATCACATGGATTGTAAGGGCCGCGATGCCAAATAAGAGGTAAAGGTCCAAAAGCAATCAATAATCAGTAGAGTGGTAGCTTTACGATTTGCCAACCTTTCCTTCTCAAGTTTCTGGTACTCCAATCAAATTCACTTTTTTTTTTTTTTTTTTGTGTGTGTTCTATTCTATCCTACATTTTCCTATAGTTTCTTTTCTGCTAGCTACCATCTAGTTCTTGGAAAAGCTGACACACAAGACTTTGCCTTCCACTTTCACTGAACGGTCGGTTAGGGATGAAATGGAATCCACCTTGGTCGTGGGCCGGTTTCATGCGAAGGACATTTGATAGGAAGTGACATACGAAGTAAGGTATATATTACTTACAATTGTTACGATTCGAATTTTACATCAAAAAATTCAGGGTTATCTAAATTTATATCATTTGTTAAGCACACGATTAAAAGTACAATTATATCCGTAAAATTACTTGTCAGGGTTATAATCTGTTCATGGGTATTTATGTACAGTATTTCAATTTCATTTTTAAAGTTGTATCTTAATTCAATTCGGTATAGTTTTGTTTTCTTTCGCTAAAGATAATCAGTATACCTTTTTTTTAATTTTTTTATAAGAATCGGTTCATTTTTCTCTCTCTCGGTGAAGAAAAAGTTGATATGATTAATGATTCAGATCTTGGATCTGGTCCCTGCTGCGCTTCATGCAGTCGTTTAATCATCTAAGCGGATCCTAGACTGACTGATATAATCAAATTTTGTGTTACATGTGCGACATGGACACAAACAAAAGTTAGGTGATTTCTTAATTTAATCTCTTACTTTGTTCTCATCTCATTTAAACGAAAGTTCGAGCATATTTAATAGAATAAAAATATGAAAGTGAATCATTTCAAAATTGTATAAAATACAAGTAACTTACTAATAGTGTTTTTTTTTTGGTGGAGAACTTAATAATAGTTTAAACTTTCAAAATGCTTATAATAATGACCCACCGTACAATAAAGTAACCAAATTCAGCATAAACAAATAATGGTCAAATTACATTCACACCCCTAAGGTTTAACAAATTTTTAATTGATACTTTTTTTCACCCCAACACAAACTTCTCTTAATTTGTATAAAAGTAGAATACAATTACTTGACCCAATTAAGTTGATACTTTTTTTAATTCCTTATCATTTCAATTCATATTTTCAACAACCAATTTAGGTGATCAATACTTTTCTCAAAGACTAAATTAATACTCATTTAATTTTTAGAAATTAAACATGTATTAAAAATATAAAAAATAATAAAAAAGCTAAAATATTTTACACTTGTAATATTAAATGATTATACCATATTTTCAAGTGATTTTTTTTAAAGAGTAGATTAGGTGGTTATTCTAGATAAATAAATATGGGAAAACCTTTCGCTATATGTCTACTTCGTACTTTATCTGACGAGTGACGAGGAGAAGACGAGAGAGGGACAAGATAAATAACGGATATGTATATGTTGTCCCTATATATCCGTTTCTTAAATAAAAAGAAATTAGAGGGATTTGTACCAAAAATGAGGTCTACTGGTATATTATAGAGACATTTATTTTGTTGGATTTGAGGGGCATGCATGATGCACAGCACACACGTAAATTACCGACAATGGACAAGTTATCTTATGGGAGTAGATACAAATTTCAAATTAGACGCGGTTGCGGTGAGAATTGTCGTTTAGGCTTATTCTCATTTCTCAACCCCAATCTCTTTCTCACTCTTCATTTGTCCACCTACCCGTTGCAAATTAAATTATTACTAACACTAATGTATTCATCCCATCTCATTCTCATCCATCAATGCAAACATAATACACCCAACCCCGATAAACCCCACAAACATAATTAAATAGAAAAATAAAAGTAAAGATATTTTATTGGAGTTCCTTTTTTTTTTAGTAACTACAATAATGATCGAATTTAAAATGAATCTATCCAAGTCTCTGTTAGATTAATCCTAATAAGTATGAGAATTAATCTTGTTTAACTCAAATAGAGTCATTATTATTTTTTAAATATTTGTATAACACAGTTCAAATTAATTAAGTTAAAATAATTTTATATCAGTTGATTTATGCTATTCATTTATTTTATTTTTTTGAAAGGAGGAAAAGAAAAAATGGAGAGAAGAAGAGAGGTATAGAGCGTGAGAGCACGCGCGGGAAGAAGAAAGCATATTTGAGAGCATGGAGTAGTGTAGTTAACTTGGCGGACCACAACACACATCACTTAGTCTTTGTTCTTACATTCCTGGCTCATCCCTCATTGCTCATCTGGCAGATTCAAATTCGCCTCACTCACTCGCTCGCTCTCTCTCAGTTTCGAAAATCTCTTTCTCTTCATCTCTCTGTCTCTGATATTATAGACAGCAAAACTCGTTTTCAGATCTCAAACGGTGCTAGTTAGAAGAGCCGACGTGAGAGGTGAGAGGTGAGAGTTTCAAACACCTTTCTCTTGCTCCATCATCTTATTGTTCTGTTGCCATTGGTATTTCGCTCCCTCGCTTTGGTCATTTTTGAAGAATCCAAGATTTTCTCGCTTAACCGCTTCGCTGCAATTTACACTTTCTGCGATTTATCTTATCTTTTTGTTTTTGTTTTTTTTTTAGAGATTGTAGGTGTCGTGCTAGATCTGACTTCAACGCACGCATATCTAGCTGTTTCGTTTTCTCTCTTGATCTGGATATCGCTTTCTGATTGTTACTGCGCGTTGTTTTATTGTGTTTCGGAGCCTTTTTTTCTTTTTTTGTTTCCTTGCGCTGATATTCTTTTTTTTTTTTTTCGTTTTTCAGAAATGAGAATTTTCTGGGTTTAGTGTTTTGTTTTTGTTTTTTTGTTCGCGGTAATTATGTGAAGTACAAGAGTTTGCTGATAATCAGACTGTCATATTTGAAAAGAAAACGTTTCACAAGTTTTTTAAGCAGTTTTTATTTACATTGTGTCTTTATCGACCTTTGTTCTATATTATATTTAATTTAATTGTAGCTTGATTTCTCTGTGTTACTGTTAAAGATGGTTTAAAATTTTATATTTTAAGATAGTGAAGTGTGATTTAGTTGCTTGGTTATGGTGGCTGTTTATTAGTTCTCTAACTCTGGTTTCATTTGTTTAATGGTCAGAGTATTGAATAAATTCAGAATGGAATTGATCATGTATTTTGTCTACTTGCTAATTTCCTTTCAGGTTCACGTTCCTTTGTTTTGCATCTAAAATTTTGGAAATGGAGGACGCGGTAGATGCTACAGCAACTTTGGATTATGTTTCAATTCAGATTTTTCCTAACCAAAACAGGTTAGCTTTAATGCTTCGTGGAGTTAGAATGGGGCTTCACATGCTTTTTTCATTTTGTAGCAATCTCGTGGGAACTTATTTTAGTATTATATTTTGATTTTGAAGTTGTTTAAGGATGTCTTATCCTCCTTTTAGATGTTCTTTTCCTCTCTTTTAGATGTTCTTTTCCCCTTCTCTTCTTTGTAATAGTTTTACTCTTATATCCAGAGAAAACAACCGTTCTCAGTATTTGACTTTAATTGCAAAATGTGACATTGCTGAATTAAAGACTTCGAAAATTTTCATATTTTTGAGGAAATAGTAGTCCATATGTGTATTTCTATTGTTTAATAGTAGAAAGCAGAAATGAAGGAACAAAGGGCATGATTTTCCTCTAATCGTAAAAGATGATGTTTATGATGTCCTTTCAAGAATTTCAAAATGGAATATATTCTGTGGCAGAATTCCAAATCGAAACCTAATCATAAAATGAAATGAAATATCCCAACTATACTATATGGTAGTCAATGATGGGCTTTAAAGGGACAACATGTGAGAAAAATGGGAGTAGTAGAAATGAGAATGTTAAGATGGATGTGTGATTATACAATAAAAGAGAATATGGAATGCCATTATATGAGAGACGATTGGTGTAGCACCCATTGAGGAAAAGATGACAAAAAATTGGTTAAGGTGGTTTGAGCATTTACAAAGAAGGCCACAAGAGGCGCTAGTTATAAGAGTAGATTGCATATCTTTTAGCCCAGGAAAAGGAGAAGAGGGAGACCGAAAAAGACGTCGGAGGAAATCATCAAAGGAGATCTTAGACTTAATAATATTTCTTAAACTTTGGTTTTTAACTATGTTGTGTTGTGTGATCCATGTAGTTGACCACATCTAGTGGGATAAAACTTTGTTGTCGTTGTTATTTGGTTCCACCTCTAGCTCCAACCGCATCATTCAAAAGGATTCTATCAATTTTCATTGAGGTTAAAGGAGACCTGTAAAAAAAAATTGAGGTTAAAGGAGACCTGTAAAAAAACCGTGAATAATTTTCACTTTCAAATCAATAATACTCCCTCTGTGTCTAAATATAAGATTCTTTTAACTAATTCACATCCTTTAAAAAAGTTGGTTAATATAGTTAATAGCATTAAATTTATCAACAATCTATATTATTTTGTCAAAATAACCCTTGAGTTTGTTGGGACTCATAATCTCTCTCGTTCCACTTAATTGTTTTCACACTTAATTAATCGATGTGTGCTAGCCTTTTTATCCAATCCTTATAAGAGAGATAATGTATTTATCTTTTAAATATATAGCATTTATTGTAATAAAGGGTATTTGGGTCAAAAAATAATCAATGCAAAAGATAACTTGGTAAGAGTCTTATACAAAGGGACAGAAAACTGAAAAGAGTCTTATAATTAGGAAAAGAGGGAGTAGATTATATCATTAGTTATCCTGCATCTTTTTGTACTGTTTTTTTCTTAATTTTCTAATGCATTTTTTTTCCTGGAGAAAGGTTATGAAGTCTGATTTTTTCTTAATACTAGTGTAGTTGTTGTCTGACGCAACATGTCCTTACAACTTAGAAGCAGGATTATTCTTCTAATATATCACAGACTCACCATTGTATGTATGTAATTTATTAGAAGAGTTATTATGGTTCCCTTTGCTAGGGAGTTCTTCCTGATTGTGCATTGAGTAGTTTATGCTTAATCTGCTCCTTATGCGAATGTTATACATTTTGTTTTTTGCCAGATATTTACATATTTCTCTCTGTGGTGGTGGGATAGGTATGAGGCATTTGTCTGTAAGGGGAAACAATCTGATAAAGTGGCAGCTGGACATTTGGAACATTTGTTGCCTCATTTACCTGCAATAAATGATTTGTATGCTGAAGGATTTGATACAAACTTTGATCTTAAATTACCAGAAAATCTGCATGGTGCTGAATGGTTTTCCAAAGCAACTGTTCAAAGGTTTCTATCAAAGAGTGTTTTATTTGTTTTTCCTTTGCGTTTACTTGTAGGAAAATCTTACTAGCTGTAATATTATTTTGCCTCTTAGGTTCCTTCATTTTGTTAGTTCACCGGATTTGATACATGCCATCAGCAGTATCCTGGATGAGATGTCTCAGTTGGAGGATTCAAAGAAATTTCATGTTTCTTTGTATGGGAAGGTGATACACTGTCTTTTATTAAATCAATACTGGAATTGGATGTTTTAAGTTTCTGATTAATGTTTGTCTTCTGAAATTAGGGCAATCAGGATCATCTTGAAAGTGGGGAAAAAGGTAATTTTCACTAAATTCTATGTAGTTTGGTTCTTGATTCTTGTTTGTTACCACCAACCAATGGGACTAGGTGTCAGGTTTCTGATATATTTTATATGATAATGTTTTATTTGCCATAAATAACTTTATCATTGTTCTCTGTAGTTTCTGTTGATTTTAATTGTATTTCCCAATT
Source organism: Glycine max (assembly GCF_000004515.6). Lineage (NCBI taxonomy): Eukaryota > Viridiplantae > Streptophyta > Magnoliopsida > Fabales > Fabaceae > Glycine > Glycine max. The sequence goes on from NC_016091.4 coordinate 48,349,539, forward strand.
TTGACAGATGGTACTTATAGCTCTCATGGTGAAGCACCAACCTCCAAAGTAATTCCTTTTCTCCAATGCTTTAGAGTGGGTTTATTTTGCAAATTCATTCACACTATTAGTCTATTATAAAAAAACAACTTATTTAATTGTCCCGTTTTTACTTGATTTTCCATTGTGTTTCCACTAACAATTTATTGCATATGAACAGCCTGAAGTTAACATTGTGTCATCCGATGCTTCAAAGTATGTTCTTGTGACTGTTACATTACATTTAGCAGATATAGATAGGCTGCACCCACTATTAAGCTTTCTGAAAATATGCTGCCAGGAATGAATTGTTACGAGCAATGGATCTAAGACTAACAGCTTTGAGCGAGAAGTTAGTTGAAACTTTTAACAAGGCCACTGGTGCTACATGCTCCCCTGAAGATCTGAGTTATTTAGGAAAATTTTCTCAACATTTTGATGCCACTAATATAGAGTAAGTTTCAGACTGATTTATATAATATGTTCATTGCCCCTAAGAATGTATACTTGCAAGTTTTGGATTGCACTTGTATATTTTTTTTTAAACATTGCTAAGCTGCTAAGCACGTTGGTTATGTTCTCAGGCATTCTTTATGCAAGTTTATAGAACTTACCCAAAAGAGCCAGGATGTTGGTCCCCTGAGCAAAGAAACAACCTTGCACTCATGTGATGTGACCAAAGATGATGCAAACAAGGCCGTCAAAACCCTGCAGATTGCAAAACCATTACCTTCAGATACACCAGTTAAGTATGGTGTTTCACCAGCAAAAGCGGCCCAAGTTGAGAGACACAGTTCAACAGAAAGTGAGGAATCTTCTAAATCTAGTGATGAGGATCAAAGATCTGCCGAGAGAAGTCGTTCTCTAGTAAGATCTGCAACACCCAGAAGGTCAGCATCCCCAATGCGAAGGGTTCAAATAGGAAAAGCTGGACCCCGCAGAGCCGCTGCATTAACTATCAAGAGCCTCAATTATTTTCCTGGCAGAGAGAGGCCAATATCGTTTAGAGATGCTGCTGAAAATGACTTTGAAGGGGAAGTATTTGAACTGCCCAATAAAAAGTCAGAAATTGATGTCAAGAGGATAACTGTACAAGATGCCATCAGTCTTTTTGAAAGCAAACAGCGGGATCAAACTACAGATGTTCAGAAGAGGAAGTCATTAGTAGATGTTTCTGTTAGTACAAATAAATCTGTATTGAGAAGATGGAGTGCCGGTATGGGGGAAACCTCTGTTCAAGACCAGGCAGAACATGTTCCTGAAGATCCTGTTCCAGTGACTTCTAATGATGTGGTACATGCTGAGGCTCCTACAAATTCAGAAGTAGGAGTGGTGTCTGATTTTATTACCGAAAGTCACAATAATAATGATAACACTGATCCCGACGTAAAACCAGAAAGACAGGAAAATATAGGTTCTTTTGCTGCAGATAATCCAGATGAAACCAACCCAACAGTGAAAGGGGAAACTAACAAAAAGTTAGCAGCATCAGCAGAGTGGAATCAACGAAAGCAAGAAGAGTTCAACCAAATTCTTAAAAAAATGGTCGAAAGCAAACCTGTTTTATTTGGGAAGTCCAAGCCCAGCAGAAACCAGAATATTTCATTTGAGCAGAGAGGAGGGTCTTATGATAATTATAAGGAAAAACGTGATGCAAAACTTCGAGGAGCAAAGGCTGGAAAACAAGTAGAAAAAGAAGCACAATTTCAACAAATGCAGCAACTACTCGATAAGAGGAAAGTTGAAATGCCCAAAAGTGTGAGTGCAAGTAAAAAAAGTTCTCCAAGGATGCCCCAAAATTCTCTTAGAAAATCAACTCCACCTGCAAATTCCACAAAGGAAACCTCTAAACCTTTAACTACGAAAAAAATATCATCTAGAACATCACCCATGCCTGCTACACGTAAGTCTTGGTCAGCAACACCTTCACCAAGGGCAGCTGGGACATCCCCTGCCAAAGTGCGTGGTGGAATTTCATCAGCTAACACCACCCCAACACGTCGTAAGCCAGTGTCAACAACATCTGTTCCCCAACCAACCTCCCAAAGGGAAAAATCTATGCCCTGGAACAGAAATGAGAAAGAAACTCAGACCAATAATGCCAGGAGCCTCAAAAGCATGGATGAGAAGCGGCAGCCAGCTGTCCCGAACAAGAACAAGGCAATCAAAGCAAAAGTGACGAAAGCTTCTGAAGAAGCCTCTGTTCCTTCAAAGACTAACATTGGTAACAAGGGAACCAAGAAAAGCAGTGTGGTGCCATTGGAATCGAAACCATTTCTACGCAAGGGTTCTCGAATGGGGCATGGAACTGCTGATCTTAACAAGAAAAAAGGTCCTCCTAAGATGGACAAATCTCAGAGAGAGAGTGCAGATCTTATTGAAGATCAAGAAAGTGAGTTGGTTGTCAATGCTTCTGACTTGGTCAGTCAGCATTCAGATGGGGACACAGTGACACCTATTCATCAGAATGCTGC